>NW_015549572.1:585139-598431 GCF_001515605.1 Sinocyclocheilus anshuiensis
TAGCAGCATCTTATGACCCCTTTAAGATTTTTTTTTGTGTAATGTGATTGTAAAGGAAGCCCTTTTTTCCTGGATAGTTTTATTGTTTTGATTATCTTGAATATGGCTTTAAGTTTGTGGGACATTGACAAGCTCTTTATTAATTTAAAATGAGTTTGATATGTAAGTCTTGTGTCCTTTGTGGATAACTGATTATATTAAATCATTCAGTACATCCTGAACCCTCATTATCAGTGTCCCAGAAGGACATCCTCTTCTGTTCTGCTTTATAACTGATCAGTCAGGACTGTCATCCGGTGCATGGCTGGGCCTACCACTAATCTGGCTCCTTAACTTTGTGGAATCCAAGGAAAATCAAACCCTTACACTTTTATGCTCTATCTAATGCATTTATATGTATACTTCTAGAGGTTTTGACATTCACTGACTTTTCTGCAATGACTACCTGTAGCTAATGAAGTCTTTGTCATTCAGTTGTGTGTGTACATAAGGGACAAAATTGCTTTTCCTATACAGGTCCTCAGAGTTTCCAAACCTGCATGAATTTCTTTCTTCTGCAGAACACAAAGGTAGATATTTTGAAGAATCTCTCTCTTTTTTTTTTGTCCATACAAAGAAAGTCAATGTACTCCAATTATATTTGGATCTCACTGTTCTTAAAATGTCTTCTTTTATGTTCCACAGAAGAAGGAAAGTCATAAAAGTTTGGAACATAATGAGAGTGAGTAAATAGTGACAGAATTTCCAGTTTTGGTTGAACTATCTCTTGTAGAATTTTTTATTCAATTACAAGTCAAAGTATCTAGCCAAAAACACATTAGAGTAAAAGTTTACAAACAAGTTTCCAATTGAAATGTACTTTATTTTTTAAGTACTTGAAAAGTTAATATTTGTTCCTTTTTAAAATTGATTGAAGAAATCAAGTCACAGATGTGATTTTCTCACTAACTTTTGTAAAAAGTAAGATTTTTGCCTTGCAAATTAATTTAGGTAAAGCAGAAGTATTCAGTTACAATTAAATTCAAGTACAGAACAAATTCACCAAAATAAATGATGTACAAGTAAGCACCTTACAATTCTGTAAAAATGTTGACTTTCTTCCTTATGACAATGTGATCTCACGATTTATTTCTCATAGATCTATTTGTCTTTATACTCACAATTACAACTATTTCTCCCAATGTGACTTTATATCTCATAATTGGGAATTTATATCTCATAATTATAAATTATTTCTCACAGTTTATACAGAATTTATACTCACAATTAAGGCTGTTTCTCTCAATGTAACTTTATATCTTACAACTGTGATTATTTTGTCTAATTAGGACATAATTTCTAGCTATTATTACTTCATATCTTGCAATTACACATTATTTCTCAAAATATAATTTCATTTCTCAGAATTGTGTTATTTCTCAAAATATGATTTATTTTCTCCTAATTTAGACTTTTTTTCCTTACAATGACTTTTGATAGTTTTTTTTAATAGAATTTTAATAGTAGATATAAGAAATTGCATAACATACAACACAAATGTATAGGTAGTATATATTGTACATCTTTTTGTTTTAGTTAGCAGTATTGTCCTTTTTTTCTAGGACAGTATGGAGTAGACAGAAAAATGGGATGAGGACATGACGCAGGCTATTTTGAACTGAGGTTTTTTGTTCCTATTTTAATTCTCATAACCTTTCTCTTTTAGTTCACTTGGGTAGAAAAGCATCTGTGAAGAACATTAAAGTATGTA
Source organism: Sinocyclocheilus anshuiensis (assembly GCF_001515605.1). Classification (NCBI taxonomy): domain Eukaryota; kingdom Metazoa; phylum Chordata; class Actinopteri; order Cypriniformes; family Cyprinidae; genus Sinocyclocheilus; species Sinocyclocheilus anshuiensis. The sequence goes on from NW_015549572.1 coordinate 586,890, forward strand.
CAAATATATCTTATTACGTTTTTGTGGAGCAGGCAGCATAATTGTAGACATCACTTCAGTGAATGCTCCAAGATCTGAAAAAGATGAAGTGTAATGAGAGTGAGAGAAAGAGAGATTTGCAATATACTGTCCACAATAGCTCATACAGTGCCTGTGGTAGCAGAAGCCTCATCCATCTTTCCAGCTTCAGGCACTCAGTGCAAAGGCATAGTAACATATCACTATGAATAAACACACAAGGCCAATGGCACCGGGCCCCATTATCAGTAGCCCTGACTGATTACTCTCAGAGGGAAAGTTTTTATAATGCGATCAATTAATTTAGACATCTGTGGATCTGTTTCTGCACTTGCACGGATCTGAAATGTATCTGTAATTCCAGTGAGGTACTTTGTCTCCAAACCTCTTTATTTGCTAGTTAGGGCACCTCTCATCCCCGTCCTGTCATAACGCTCACACATAAAAATGAGCGCTGACTCAGGACTTATCTGCAATCAATACCAAACATTTTTTCTGACCAGTTGATTAGAGATACAGTGGAGTGTGTGGGTAAGTTGTAACCAGGGAATGTAGCTCATACTCAAAAAGCACCTGAGCATATCTGAAAATCCCAGCAGTCCTTCTGTACCTTGTAGTCTTGTGGCAAGCATTGATCAGAGGCGTTTTTTGCTGTATGGAGGCCCAGGAGGGAGCTCTTAGCACTGGATTATAGAGCAGTGGACAGTGTTGGCCTGGAGAGCCACCCCAATAAAGAAGACCTGCTTTATGACAGGCTAAACGTGCCGGCGGCACAATTTAACCGCTCAATACCTCATCTCGTACAAATTACTTTGTGTTGACGAGCAGAAGAGAGCAATAATCAGCACAACACAAATATCACTCTTACACTGAAGAGGGCAGAGTAGTAGATACGCGGACAACCATTTGGGTTGAGCTGACGTATCTAATGGTCATAGTGTCAGTGGTATCTGTTGAAGTCTATTGAACCGCAATAAGCTGAAGGATGATTTTTAAGATCATATACAGTAATAATATCAGTTGTCTTTTCATTGAATTACTGAATGTGTCTGAATGTTTTCTTTCTGCAGCACACAAAACTATGGAAGCCTGTTTTTACCTGAGAATAAAAAATGAAAAGTTAATAAAAAAGAAACTTTTGAAAGTTTGAAATAATAATAATAATAATTAAAAAAAAACACAGTTGTGAGATATGAAGTCGCAAATGTCAGATATTAAGTCATATTGTGGGAAAGTAGAAATTGTGAGATATTAATTCATTGTAAGGAAAAAAGTCTATATTCTGATAAATTAAATCGTGTTTTGAGAAACGGTGACAATTCAGAGAAATTAAATCACATTTGACTTGAAATTATGTCCTGATTAGACAAAATAATCACAATTGTGAGTATAAAGTCGCAACTGTGAGAAATAATTTGTAATTATGAGATATAAAACAAAAAATGTAAGACATAAAGTCCCAATTTTGATATATAAAGTCACATTAATTGTAAGTATAAAGAGAAATAAATTTATGATAAATAAATCATGAGATATTATGTCACATTGTAAGGAATAAAGTTGCCATTTTTAGATTAAATTATGAGATAAAGTCACATTGAGATGAAGTGTAAAAACACACATGAAGTCTTATTGTGAGAGAAGCCTTATGTTAAGCTTCTTTAAATAACTTTTTTTCCCACATCAATCTACACTCCATACACCATAATGACAAATAACAGATTTTTAACATCTTTGCTAATTTACTGAAGATAACCTAAATAATTCTATTGCATTATCTGGGACAGTTGAATTTTAGCTCAGCAGCATTAATTTTGTTTGTAAATGTTACCACACTTTGAGTGAAGCTAACCTGTAGCAAATTCAATTGAATGGGTATGATTTGGAAAGACACACATGTCTTAATAAAAGGTCTAACAGCTGAAAATGCATATTAGACCAAAGACCAAGCCCTGAGGTCAAAAAACTGCCTGTAGAGCTCAGAGACAGGATTGCATCAAACCACAGTAAATCTGAATGTATCTGAGTGTAAAGACACATATAAAGTCACATTGTGAGAAATAGTCATAATTGTGAATGTAAAATCGTATATATAGTGTCACAATATGAGATATAAAGTTACAGTTATGGGAAATTAAGTCAAAATTTGTATTACTTTGAGGCAGAAACAGACTTCCTGCACCTTGCAGGATGGCTTTATTTGAGTAGAGTTGACTGATTGTAAGCCTGTCTCTGTTTAGTCTGTAATTAAACATTACAGAGAGCTGTGGCTTGGGTGACAGGCTTGCAAATCAGCAGTTTGAATAGATCCCGTCCCCCCTTTGTCACACAGATTTAGATTTTACACAACATGCCTTAACAAAGCCAGGATTATTCAAAATATAATGTGTGAACTTTTTAATGCTCCGTTCTTGCGACAGGCTATACTGACTTAGACAACTTAGTTGCACAACTTAGAATCGCTGTTTTACAATGATGGACTAGAGCGTGTGCTAGCAATGTACAGGCACATGTAAAAGCTTACAGTTGTGAGGGAACATGAAGGCCTTTGCCTCTGCAATTAGACCGGTGGTGGTGTTGGCACTGCTCATCACCTGTAGAGTGCTATTCCAAAAGTAAAGTGTGCTGGTAGCAGCCTCATGCTGTGGGGCTGTTTTTCAGCGGCAGGGACTGAGGGACTCATCAGATGTCTGCCCCCATCCAACCTGACAGAGCTTGAGAAGTGAAGAGGTGAGGTGAAGAATGGCAGATAATTGCCAAATGCTGATGTGCAAAGCTTGTCACATCATACCCAAAAATACTTGAAGCTGTAAAGGTGCTTCAGCTAAGTACTCAGTTAAGGGTTTGAATACTTATGCAATGTACTTATTTCAGTTTTTTTTTTTTTTTTTTTTACAAATTTACAAAGAAAGAATGTGCTTGTCATGGATCCAAGATAGAAAAATTCAGTTTAAAGAAGTTATCCCCCAAAAAATTCTGTCATTTTTCTTCATTCTTTTCTTAACTTCTAAAACAACATGCTCCAATTAACACCCCCATAATGCGGCTGCCACAGACCCCTGCCCCTCCCTTGCCCCTTTAGAAGTGCAGAATCAAAGAGCCAGGAGGCGCCCTCGCCAAGGACGTAATTGGGCTGGCCTTTGACCTCCGTACCTTAAATCAGCCCGTTCGATTCTGCCCAAACACTCCCCCGTGCTAACTAGCTCTCGCACTAAACCACTCATTAGACACAAATACACCAACACTGCACAAGACGGACACACACATACTTGCACGGCGAGGGTTCATCATCATCATCTGCTTCTATTGTTTTTCCAAAATCAAATAGAATCAATAATCATAGTATGTATTTTTTGGGTTGTTATTTTTTAAACACATGTATGCCTATATATGCTCCAATTAATGAGTCTTTTCCAGGACAGTAGGCCATTAAAATGGGAATATGTGTCTCTGCTGTGTGAACTGATTATCATTATATCATCCTATTCCCATGTGGTGGATTCTCTTCCGATCAGTGGCTGGATTCTGAAGTGGGTCACCGTATCATTAAATTCCAGGACACAGCAGGAACTTATTGGGACTCCCTTATTTGCATCGACAAGAGACGTGAAAAAAAAACAACTATAATTTAGATTTCTTTGTTGCTTTTTGCATGTGAAGAACAAATATATAAAACCTGTGCAACCTACTGGCTTTATTTCCACCATGATAAGAACAAGCTTAATTTATTTCCTCACCATGCATAGGAATGGCTCTTCATTTTATGAGAATGACTACCATAAAAAGGATGTAGGTTGGTCTCGGGGGAGGCTATACGACACACGCGATCATCATTATGTGCCTGTGGTGAGAACATTCATATCGCTGTCATTTACATAGAGCGTGATTATTACATCATAGTACAACAAGCACGTGAAAATAAGGGAGTAATAAAACGGCTTGGGTTGTTTTTTTGCTGATCTCGCTTGTGATTGGTTAATTTGGAATAAAGCATAGAGTGAAAATCTCAGAGGGGTGCCGTAACAGAGCCAAAGATCACTTAGCGCTGTCGTCCGCTGCCCGGGAACATGGAGAAGAGCCAGTGCCTGATCCTGCAGGGCCTGTACAGTAGGAGGGATTATTTATGGTGACATTTAATTTCCCTGCCTGGGCGTTTTCTTTACATTTTTACAGGGAAAGCAGTGAGATGGGGGGCCGGCGACAGCATGGGGTGTTTGTGCCCAGCATGGTGGGACCCGAAAGAGGCGGAATTAGCAGAAATAAATTATTCCAAGGCCAGTGAAGTTATCCAAAGTGTAATCGAGCCATGGAGGCTGGGGAAGCCGAAGGGGCCATGCAGAAGTGCTCCATCAAACGACTGTGGCAGGTGCTTCACTGCGGCAGGCATGTTAATGAACAATGCGGCCCTACTTTCGCTGGCCACTTCTTAACACTGAAGTAGCTCTGGCTAGTGCACTCTTGCGAAATTACCCTAAATGGGCTCACCCTCTCAGTATGAAGTACGAGCATGTATTAACCTCCTACAGGTCACACTTCTGCATCTCGTGCCCTACTCCGGTGTGCCACTTCAGCAGTGAGGTCAATCGGATGGGTCACCAGAGTCAGAGGCTCCAAAGGCTCCAAACAGCAGACGCTCTTCTGCCTGCCATTCTCGGGCTAAAATTAACTAGCCCACTGTCACTTGAGTGTCCCATGACATCCATTTTGCATGGAAGCTCTGATGAGACTTATGACCTGTTGTGGTTTGACATCAGAAATTGGAGCTGGTTGAAGTTGGAAGGTACCAGTGGATTGTTGGGCTTATAGATTCTCTCTTCTAGCCAAAGTCCCCTGAAAACAAGTCAATTTTCAATCTTGGTTTACTCCTATGTTGACAAGGCTGAGTTTTCCAGCCATTACTTCAGTTTTCAGTGTCACATGATCCTTTAGAAATCATTCTAATATGCTGATTTGGTGCTTAAAGGTGAGTGCGCACTAAAAGCGAAGCGAATTGTGTAGCTTAATAATTTTGTGGAAACCATTTGTATTTTTCTTTTAGGATTCTTGAAATGAAGTTCAATAGAACAGCATTTATAGAACAGCATTTAATCAATAGAACAGCATTTACAGCATTATAGCATAATAGAAAATACATTATAAATATATGTACTGTCATTTTTGATCAGTTTAATAAATCCTTGCTGAATAAAAGTATTAATTTCTTTAAAAAAGTGCTGGCCCCAAAGTTTTTAACAATAGTGTATTTATTGTTTTTAATTATTTTTTATGATGTTATTTATTTATTTATTTGCATTTTCCCCTCAACTTTTAGGCCCCTGGTCCCAGTTTGAAAACCCCTGTCCTAGTGTAAACAAACTAATTTAAAACAATGATTTTTGACTCTGTAAAAAGTTAAATCTTTATTGTCACTGTAATCACTGTATTGAGCATTACAATTTCTTCCATATATTTATATGGTCTGTCTCCTCCCTCCTTCTGATCTAATCCACCTTTATTAAAGGGGTCATATGACGTTGCTAAAAAGAACATTATTTTGTGTATTTGGTGTAATGCAGTGTTTACACTACACTAAAATAAACACATTATTTTCCACATACTGTACATTATTGTTGCTCCTCTCTGCCCCGCCTTTCTGAAACGCATCGATTTTTACAAAGCTCATCGTTTTGAAAAGCACAGTGTGCTTTGCTTGGCCAGCTAGCCAGTGTGTTGTGATTAGCCGAATACCTCAAGCGTGTGACAGAAATGTTACGCCCCTTACCATATTTGGAATCTCAGCTTCCATGGCGGCACCGGCAACAATACTACAGCCAGAATAAAAGTTATGTCTCCTTACTTTGCGTATACATTTGGGCGGTGTTATGCGAATGTTCCCACACAGTGACATAGATTTGTGGGGGCGTGTTTGAATGAGGCTTTTAGGATGGCGTGGATGAATCTAAACTTTTAGAAAGAATATCTATTTGCGACTTTACGGATCTTATATATGGACGAACAGTTTGTAACACTCCAAAGACAAAGGAAAATGTGAAATTTCATCATATGACCCCTTTAACACATATCCTTTAGCTTTTGTGTCTTCGAATTGAAAGATTGAAATGGTGAATATAAGTTCTCTTAAGTGATTATGCTGAGTAAAAGCAGGGCGGTGTCAAACGATTGCTGCCGACGCGCTATAGCCAGTCTGATGGGCAGCCATTGCCATGTCAGCTTTACCTGAGACCGGTTAAGTGCAAATCCACACACATCAGATTTCCTCTCGCTCGAAACCTGACCTTCTCCTTTGCCCCACCACATTTCCTCTTTAACTCAGGCCTTCATTCGCCGGTTTTAAGCCAGAGTGATGCATGAATTTCAAAAGGGCAGATCAGAAAAAGATTCGTGGAAAGCGGCACCCCTCATTAATGGAGCCATCATCTCTATTTATCGCCCCAGAATCAACTTAGCAGTGATTTTAATTTGATTTTTCCATTATTGTCTTATAGCCTTTATCTTTCCTCACTGACTTTCTCTTTAACCTTGAGCCGACCACCTGAGCCGCTAATGACTCGAGCTTCTTCAATAGGGAAAGAGGGGTGGGAAGGAGGACATGACACATGTACAAATTAAAAGAGAGGGAGAGAGAAAAGCTTTAAACAGTGTTCAATTGTCTTCTATCTTCAGCTTCCGTCCTCTTAATCCTTATGCCCAAGTGCAAATTAATCTGGGAACATCACCTTATCAGGCATGCCTTTCAAATACCCCCTCATCGACTGTTTCTCGTGCACAGACACACACTTACAAATAAACAGATACAGCCAAATGCACACCCAGACACAAACATACACATGATTATTTCTTGTGCTGGTGTATCTGGGCAGAGATTGATTTGCATAATGTGGCCAGAGCAGTTTGTGTGTGGAGCAGACAAGGTCAGGCCATTGGCCGACATTCCTGCCAGTGTTCACGTGACCCGTACTGTGATCTCTCCTGTTATTTTGCCTGCCATTATGTCTGCCGAGCTCTTGATCGTGGACAGGTGACCAGTGAGAGAGCATGGCTTGCAACAGTGGGTTAGACCAGTGCTTTTCAAAGTGTGAGGCATGTAGCATATAACAGAATGGAAATAAATAATAGAATAATAAAAAATGATAATAAAGAAATAATGCAAGACTTATTTATACCTAATCTAAGACTTTGAAAATCTCAGGTTAGACCAATTACTACATTGTAGGATGACAGGTAGAGTTGTCTCTGAATTCTCAATAGGTAGTGTTAATCTGCTGTTGTTTGAGTTTGCGACTGCAGGGTTTTGAGGAATGAGCATGAGCACTATGTCTGAGTAACTGGGTTTGAAGAGCTTTTTGGCTGATTTTGAGTCATCAATTGCAATTATTTCAATAACCCATCTAAAGGAAGTGCAATATGTGACAAAAGCACAGCAATGAAACCTCTACACCATATAACGGTGTCTTTTAAGGAAATTATTTCTCCATAATCTCCTCATAAAGAGATCATGAGGAACTCATTTTTTATGGTGCAACTTGTAAAAATTTTGCACAGGTGACAAAATCACTCAAAATAGACATCGTGGGGAAATTCTTCCAATCAAGTTTAATAGACATCTTCTAAAGAGTTTGTAATTTAGTTTTTAAAACATTTTTCTTACCTTATGCGCTTTACAAATTCAGAAGCATTTGTATCGAGTCGCAGTCAGGGTGTGTGTGTGTGTGTGTATGTACGGGTGGGTGTGCGCCCTGTCTGTGCAGTGCAGTGACACAGCAGTAGCTGGTTAATTAGAATTGTGTCACTGAGTAAATGCGCTGTGACCTGGGCCCCTCACACGCAATCTCCAGCGCCACTCTCGACCCTTTCAGCCGCACCGGAGGAGACCCCTGACAGGCCTGCCAGTCTCCACGGGTGCTTGCGTTTGTGCTGTTGGGGGTGAAAGTCAGGGAGAAAAAAGAGAGCGGGGAAAAAGAGGCAGAAGAGAAGAGCGAGAGGGCTCTTGTTAGCTATCTTCCTGGAGGGCCCTCAAGATCTGCTTCTGGTGCTTCGGCCAGCCAGGTGTCGACATCCCACTCCTGAGCTATGGTAATGGGGCCTGGATGAACTCTTCAAGGGCCTTAAAAGCCTCTTGTTCAGGAGGCATTTTACTGTGGAGCGAGCAGGAGACGAGGCCCACTCGTGCCGCTGCAGTCCAGCCTGGGAAGGGGTGAAGCAGGGCATTCCCTGGAGCTTCACTCATCACTGCCTCCAGTTATTACTGCCCTCTTTCAGGTCCACGGGGTTGTTTCGAGTGCTCCTAACTGTTAGGTTTCCAGTTTAACTGTGTTTCTCAGGAGGAATATGGTTATGTCAGAAATGCAGCAGTTTTTCTTCTGGCCATGGTTTTACTTGTAGTTTTACAGATTTTGGTACAAATATTTTTAGACATGTCGTGGTCATTTATTTCAGCGGTAGTACTCTAGTGTGAGTTTGTCTGAATATAATTCACAAACAAATAATGAGTCAATTCAGATTCAAATTGCTCTTATGATCCTGTTAATAGTTTGAATCAGTCTAATGAATCCTTCACTAAATTATCTAACTGGAACCATCAGACCAGTTTTTTAATGAACATGACACACTGTTTGGGCTTATCATTACTTATAAATAAATATCTTCTTATATACATTGCGTTCAGAGGTTTGGGGTCTGCGAGATCTTTTTTTTTTTTAAGAATTTTTAATTTTTTTTTCTTTTTCAGAAAGAATGCTTTAAATTGATTAAAGTGACTTTTGTAATGTTTATCAGCATAATTTACAATAGCAGCCCAAACTTGATAATAATAAGAAATGTTTCTTGAGCACCAAGCAAGCACATGACTGTATTTTGAAAATTCAGCATTGGCATCACAGGAATAAATTCCATTTTTAAAATATATTAAAACAGAAAACAGTTATTTTAAGTTATAATAATATTTGGCAATTTTACTGTTGTTACTGTATTTTTTTTTGTTCACACTTTATTTTAAGGTTCAGTGCTCACTATTAAGAAACCATTAACTACGACTTTTGCCTCAATAAACTCCTCTAATTTGCTGCTCATTAATAGTTAATAAGGTAGTTGTTAAGTTTAGGTATTGGGTTGGATTGGGGCTGTAGAATATGGTCATGCAGAATATGTGCTTTATAAGTACTAATAAACAGTCAACATGTTAATAATAGGCATGCTAATAAGCAACTAGTTAATAGTGAGAATTGGTCCCTATACTGAAGTGTTACCTTTTATTTAAAGGAGACATATTATGCCCCTTTTTACAATATGTAATATACGTCTCTGGTGTCCCCAAAATGTGTCTGTGAAGTTTGAGCTCAAAATACTCCACAGATCATTTATAATATCATTTTGAAAATGCCTATTTTGAGTGGAAGCAGAAACATGCTGTTTTTCGGGCCTGTCTCTTTAAATGCAAATGAGCTGCTGATCACCGCCCCTTTTTCCAGAATAGAGCGAGTTACAAAAAACAGTCGGTTGTGTCTGTGAAGGTAAACAGCTGGGAAATAAATTGCATGTTTATTTTAGATCTGTGTGGCAGCAGCAATATACAGTAAATAAATCAATAAATCCACTGGTCTCGTCTCCTCTGAGGCTGGGACTCTAAATAGTGTTCTGTGCTCGTCTGTGCAGCCAAAGCCAGAACAGTTAGCATGTTTTGCTCAAACTTTCGCCATGGCATTAGAACTGGTACACCGTTGTTGCTTGCGAAATCAAATGATGGCACCATGGGTGTAAACTTACAGATTAAGGAGCGGTAATATTATAATGAGATCCCTTTGCCACGTCACCAAGGGAGTGAAATCTGACGTGCTCGTTTTCTCAGACGCTTGCAGAAAAAGGCTTACCAAAACAAAGTTACTGGGTTAATCTTTTTCACGTTCCCTTGGTTGGTAGATGCACCTGGGACCTGATTATAGCACTTAAAACCTGGAAAAGTCAGATTTTCATGATATGTCACCTTTAAATAAATACTACCTTGGCACGCATAAAATTCCAGTAACCATTTTAAATGATCAACTGCTAGGCCACAGCACTGACATCCATAGCTTTATCTAATGTTGCTTTGGTGACTCTAGAGTCGCTAATTTAGTCCTACGAGCAGAGAAATATGTGAATGTTGCGGTTTGTTTGCAAGCTCACTGTGTTACTTCATCCGATTCCTACTTTATCCTCTCAAACTGACTTCCCCCTCCTTCTCCCTCTATCTCAGTCTCCTTCTCTCCATCTCCGCTCTTCTCAGTCTAGTGACACCACCTTGCCGACTAATTAGAATTCTGTCACTAAGTAAATGCATTGTGACCAGTGGGTGACAGCTGTGCCTCCCTGCCATTTGGTTTGGGAGAGAGAGAGAGAGAAAGAGAGACAATCAGCCGCGTGGCAGGCAGGCGAAGGCAATGGCAGCCTCCCTTTTAGTGGGAGAGGTGCTGCTCTCGCCACTGACCTGACAGTCATTTAAATTACAGCCAGTGAAGGGGAGCCTAGCCAAGCACTGTGGAATAATGCACTGACTGACTGACTGACTGACTACTGTTTGCCCTGACAACGGCCCACACTCTCTTCCTTTTCAATTAAGAAAGAGAGTCGGGATGAGGGGAGAGCGGGGCCCGTGTCTCCCCCTGCTCAACCTTCACTCATCCTCAGAACAGCGTGTCCCGTCCTCCCTCGTTCCTGCCCCGGTCCCGTGTCTCCTCTCGTCTCTTGGCGTCGCTCCGCTGTTCTGCCTTGCTGTGTCTCTCTGTCTCTCTTCCACTCAGAGCAGGGAGTTGTTGATCCACTGATACACAAATGAGGGTTTGTCTGACAGGCGTATTACCTACAGACTGCTGCATGAACGCAGAGCCTGGATACAGCTTATTAGCTTACAGCGGGAGCCGGGCTGTTGTCTTCTTGATGTTTTTGTCTTATTACTTGCATCAACAGGAAAAAGAAAAAAGAAATCGGGTGAAAACAAGAAGAAACACATTTTATTGACAAGATTTTTGCACATAATCTCTGTGGCATCCTCCAGCAGGTCTAGCCACTGTATTGTAAAGTGAAGTCATGTCCGATTTGTGAATGAATTGTTCCTGGGGTACAGAACAGATTTTGTCGAACAGATTTGCAATTTGTTTGTCAATTTCTCTACTTAACATTTGGTGCGATTGATATAACCACATTTGAACAACTAAAATTATTATTAATTATCAAATCATTTGACATACTTTTTATAAAATATATAAAGTGTAAAAAAATTATAAATACATTTGTATAAATGATATAATAATGAATAATAAATTATTTTATTATGAATATTATTATAATTATTTGATTATTCATTATTATTATTTTATGAAATACTTGAGATCCTAGTATTTACTATCTATCTATCTATCTATCTATCTATCTATCTATCTATCAGTGGTGGACGAAGTACACAAATCAAGTACTTGAGTAAAAGTACAGATACATATAATAAAATATTACTCCAGTAAAAGTAAAAGTACTCCTTTTTCAATTTTACTCG
>NW_015549572.1:598686-604548 GCF_001515605.1 Sinocyclocheilus anshuiensis
TCTGTCTGTCTGTCTGTCTGTCTGTCTGTCTGTCTATATCATCTAACTTCTCATCAAATCATTGAATTTTGAATCATTGTTTTGAGCTGGTTCATTTAAACAAAGAATTTAACAAACTGATTTGCTAGTATGCATCAGATTTAACTAATAATTCTTCTGTGCATGTGTAATTTATTACTTCATTTTATCTTAGCAGTTTTTTCATATGTGGTTGTTTAAAGTATTTGAACATTGAACAAGTAGTATGGTATGTACATATAACGGAACTATAAATAGATAACTATGAAACATGTGGCCTGCTGTAGTAATGAACTGGCTGAACTCATGCAGTTAGGAAGGTAGTTAGGACAGGGTGTATGTGTCTGATCCGTGTTGTCTCCATGGGTCTCGCTGCTGCTGTAGGCCTTGGTCATTATTCAGAGCTGCCGGGTGTAGAGCTCGCCCTAATGCCGGCTGATTGGCCCAGTGGTGGTCTGTGCCAGGGCTTGGCATGGCTGACAGCTTGCAACATGGCACTGGATTACAGAGTGTCAGTGGCTGGCTGCCATGCAGATGTCCCTACTAAAACCTGTCATTAGGATGGAGGGGCTTACAGAGTCTGGGGGATACAGAGAATGTGGTCGCCTTCTCCAGCTCACACAGAGAAAGAGAGAGCGCTCAACATGTTTTCACTTATGGATATGTTGGATGTTATTAACTAAAACTATTAAAAATCATTTTCAGGCACTAAAATAAAGCCTAAATAAAATGTAAATATTGGATCTAAAACTTAAAAAATTTAATCACAAATCAGAAATGTTGTCTTGACAACTAACTGAAATAAGTTTTAGTAAAAATAAAGAGAAATATATTAAAAAATAAAAATGAGAAAAGCACATGTACAAAAACATAAACTAAAATGAAAACTGAAAATATAAAATAAAAGCTGATTAAAAATATTTATAAATATTATAAAAGTAGGCTATATAAATAATTATAAATAATATAAAATAAAATGTATTGATTCCTAATTTTACATGTCAATAATGTGAATGGTTTTTGAAGAACAGGCAAAAAAGTATAGGTTTATAATATTAGGCATAACAGGAAAATAATTATTGCTATAAGTGCAATATACTAGATGTTTTGGTGGTTCTTTTATTTTAATCTGTCTCTATTAACATGTGTAACGATCTCAGACTCTTGAGTACGTCAGATGAAAGATAGTCCAGATGTAGACATGTTTGAGAGTGGTGTGTTGACCCAAGAGGGAGAGATGTGTGAGATAGGAGATGAACAGGAGTGAACGTGAGTGACAAACAGTGGGCGCTCGTCCCTCTGAAATATTCATGGCTATTTCAGGGGAGAGGGGAGTTAATTTAGGCCTCTTGGTACACTGGGGGTAATTAAAAGAGATGATCAATAGTCTGCCCTCCCACCACCCCTTGTGTCTGATAACAACTCTCTCCCAAACAAAGGATGGAAGAGATGTGAGGACAGACAAGGAAGAGGCAAAGAAACAAAAGGGGAGCTAAATGGAAAAGCTAGGAACAAGTTAGCAAATGCCTTTTTAATGTAATAATTTAATGTGCATTTAAAAGCTGCTTTAATTATATTTATTTTATTATCCAGGGAGAAATTATTTATTGAACTCCACTATGCTGAACAGACATCGAAGGAGGAAATCACTAGGAATGAATTGAGATGATGCCGTTGTTTATTTGCAAATGTGGTTTACTTTGTTTTAGCATCTGATTCACTGAAGGAATCGTTTGAATCGGTAACACCATGACCAGCAATTTGTACAGTACTGAGTTTTCATGATCTTTTAAGTCTGTTTTGAGTGCTAGTCCCAAACGAGTCCCCATTGATGTAAAAAATTTACTTTGTTGATATTTCAACAATTTGACATGCACTTTTACATGTTCATGGTTCTGTGATGTTGGTTATACAGGTAAATACATGACACCAGGTAACAAATAAAATATTGAATCTTTTTTTAGTAAGCGTTTTATTTGTATTTGGCTTTATTTTTTAATTATTTATTTTAATTTAACATTTTTATCGTTTAATAATTTTATTAGATTTTCATCAACTCCCACACTCCCATAAAAGTGTCCCCGTTTTTTTTTCTTTGATGAAATTAGTACAAGGATGCATTCAACTGATAAAAAAGTGGCAGTGAAGATTTTAATGTTGCTGAAATTTCGAATAAAAATATGTATGATGGTCATCCCATCCCATCCATCCATCCATATGGTCATAATAAAAACTGATTTCAAGATTGATAATAATAAGACTATTAATTAATAAGCACTAAATCAGCATGTTAGAATGTCTGATCCTCTGCGATGTGCTGGAGAAATTGAGTTCTAAGTGGGAGCGAGAGCAAGTACCTGCCGTTCTGTAAACTGGACTCCATCATCAATATTGTAGAGGAATCTATAGCACGGGAATAGCTAACTAATTAGAGTTGGCTTTAAATAATTTATCTCCTTAACTTTTATTGATTTGTCAGGTCTGTGGTAGGAGTTGAGCTGTAAAATTGACTACCCTCAAACAGACATGGGCGTCTGTGGCTTTACGGGCACTGATCTCTCTCCCTGTGTCTGTCTCACCATCTTTCTTACATGCACCAACAAATCCTGCACACAGATTACACACCTGTATTGCTACCCTCATGACGAATTATCATCATTTAGTTCAAGGTTCCTAGAATACACTATGGTTTCGGTATACAGCAACAATATGTGCATTTATATTATGCAACATGAATGCAAATTGTGTGTTTGTGGCAGCTTCCTCTGAGCCTCAGAGATCATCAGTTATGAACACATGCCAATAATTCTGTCTGGTGTGAGCAATTGACTGAATAATTTGATATTTGGTTTAAAGGAAATTGTTAAATTGTTTAATTGTGGCTGCATTATTTGCAGATGAGTTGAAGTCACTCAACCAGCTGTGGTTTAGCTCAGTTAGCAGATAGAGAGGCTAATGAAGACTAAATGAAGAGGAAAAGAGGTTTTTAGGTATGTTTGGTTTGTAAGATCTAGAGGTAAAAAATTGTTTTAAATTCCCTTTGCTTTTTTGGTAGTTTTGCCATATTTATTTTCCCATTGCTTTTTGGTAGTTTTGCCATATTTATACTAAATGTTTTTATTTTTAATTAAAAAAATGTAATTAAAACAAGCACATTCATAAGATTTATTTTTTAATGTTTTTGAAACAAGTTTTCACCAAGGCTGGATTTATTTTTATAAAAACAGTAATCTTTTGAAATATTATTACAATTTAGAACATTTTTTAAAATATATTTTAAAATATAATTTATTCCTCTCATGGCAAAGCTGTATTTTCAGCAGTCATTACTCTAGTCGTCAGTGTCACATGAACCTTCAGAAATCATTTTATTATTATTATTATGATTTAGTGCTCAAGAAACTTTTCTTATAATCAATGTTGAGATGCTGCTTAATATTTTCTGTAGAATTGTGCTACTTTGATGAATAGCATTTATTTCAAATAAATATTTAGTATCATTATAAATGTCTTTTACAGTCCCTTTTGATCAATTTAATGCATCCTTGCTAAATAAAATATTAATTTCTTTGAAAAAAAAAAAAATCTTACTGACACCAAACTTTTGAAGAGACGAGAAAAAAAGTCATAAATTGACTCTGTGTTGAAAGCAGCCAGTTCTACAACACTTTCATGATGAGATACCATCCCGCATTTTAAAACAATAGAAAATCACAGCTCTAAAATTCTGTGACCGAGACTTGAGCATGTATGGCCTCTCCAGACGGCGTGTGCTGGGGAGGGAGGCTGAGAGTGGCCATTGATGTTGGTTTGGGAAACTGTTCCTGTGATGTGTTCAATATGTGTACTCTAAAATTAGACTTGAGCATGTATGGCCTCTCCAGACGGCGTGTGCTGGGGAGGGAGGCTGAGAGTGGTGAGAGTGGCTGGTTTGGGAAACTGTTCCTGTGATGTGTTCAATATGTGTACATTTCCAGCGATATTGAATGGTGCAGCTGTCTGGCCTGGCCTGGTATGGTGTGGAATAAGAATGGCCTGACCTATGGCACTTCAAATGTAATTGCCTCACAATGAGTGCTGGCCTACAATGATTATACCCTTAGTGTTTACTGCCACACTGGCCACTCTGGCTTTAAACAAGTGGTAGTGCTGTGTCTGGCTGTAGACTGGGCCGGCCACTGATAGTTGCTCCTGGACAGTTGACATTACATGTCACTGCACTGACATGCTATATTTATATATAGCCTAGGTGTATATATATATATATATATATATATGATCAGTTTGTGGCAGCTTCCTCTGAGTTGCTGCCTCAGAGATCATCAGTTATGAACACATGCCAATAATTCTGTCTCGTGTGAGCAGTTGACTGAATAATTTGATATTTGGATTAAAGGAAATTGTTAAATTGTTTAATTGTGGCTGGATTATTTGCAGATGAGTTGAAGTCACTCAACCAGCTGTGGTTTAGCTCAGTTAGCAGACAGAGAGGCTAATGAAGACTAAATGAAGAGGAAAAGAGTTTTTTATGTTCGTTTGGTAAGAGATCTTAAGCGGTAAAGACTTGTTTTAAATTTCTTTATTTTTTTGGTAGTTTTGCTATATTTATACTAAATGTTTTTCTTTTTTTATTTCATTTTTAATTAAAAAAATAAAATAAAATATGATTACATTCATAGATTTTAAAAAAATGTTTTTGAATGTTTTCACCCAGGCTGGATTTATTTGTTAAAAAAAAATACAGTAAAAACTATAATCTTGTGAAATATTACAATTTAGAATATTTTAAATCTATTTTAAATGTAATGTATTCCTGTAATGGCAAAGCTGAATTTTCAGTCTTCAGTGTCACATGAACCTTCAGAAATCATTTTAATATGCTGATTTAGTGCTCAAGAATAATTTCTTAGTATCAGTGTTGAGAATTGTGCTGCTTAATATCTTTTGTTGTTTAATTGTTCTTTGTTGAATAGCATTTATTTGAAATAAACCTTTTGTATCATTATAAATATATTTTACAGTCCCTTTGATCAATTTAATGCATCCTTGCTAAATAAAAGTATTAATTTCTTTGGAAAATAAAAATCTTACTGACACCAAACTTTTGAAGGGACAAGAAAAAAAAAATCACAAATTTGACTGTGTTGAGAGCAGCCAGTTCTAGAACACTTTTTATGATGAGATACCATCCCACATTTTAAAACAATAAAAAATCACACCTCTAAAATTCTGTGACCGAGACTTGAGCATGTATGGCCTCTCCAGACAGCGTGTGCTGGGAAGGGAGGCTGAGAGTGGCCATCGATGTTGGTTTGGGAAACTGTTCCTGTGATGTGTTCAATATGTGTACATTTCCAGCGATATTGAATGGTGCAGCTGTCTGGCCTGGCCTGGTATGGTGTGGAATAAGAATGGCCTGACCTATGGCACGTCAAATGAAATTGCCTCACAATGAGTGCTGGCCTACATTGATTATACCCTTAGTGTTTACTGCCACACTGGCCACTCTGGCTTTAAACAAGTGGTAGTGCTGTGTCTGGCTGTAGACTGGGCCGGCCACTGATAGTTGCTCCTGGACAGTTGACATTACATGTCACTGCACTGACATGCTATATTTATATATAGCCTAGGTGTATATATATATATATATATATATCACACACACATATTTGTTTCTGTGAATTGTAGGGACTTTCCATAGACTTCTATTACTTTTATCCTGACGATATTTTTAGATTTTTTTATCCCCCAACCCAACCCTAACCCTAAACCTACCCCTTACAGTGTAACGCCCCTGTGGACTGTTTGTTGTGGTTTCTTCCCTTTGTGTTGGTTTAGCCCGTC
>NW_015549572.1:604630-604949 GCF_001515605.1 Sinocyclocheilus anshuiensis
GGTAAGATTTATGGGCTAGCAAAGTGATTGTCTTTTGCAAAAACAAACAAACAAACAAACAAAAATAATAATAAATATTAATAATAATTAAAATATAATTGATCAATATTTTGCTTTCTAAAAGATGGTCAGAAGTAATGTTTATTAATTAATAATAAGATTATTAATAATTATGATAGTATTTTATTCTGTAGCTCTTTTAAAAAAGTTATTAGAAGAAATAAAACACACACACACACACACACACACACATACATGTCTGGTTTGCTATCCTTGTGGGGACTCTCCATAGGCGTAATGGTTTTTCTACTGTACAGAC
>NW_015549572.1:606626-617556 GCF_001515605.1 Sinocyclocheilus anshuiensis
ACCTGTCTGCCTCTAATTATTCACCCCATATTAGTTCCTGTCTGTCTGAGCATTGGTGTCGGTTATTGTTAATGTTACCCCGAGTGTGTGTCTCACCTACCTGAACCTGCCTTGTTGTGTCTACAATAAATGTCATTATTGGAATCTTTGTCGTCCTCGTCGTCCTGCCTGCCTCCACACATCCGGATCGTGACATACAGAAAACCTTTGTTACACTTTCAGATAAACATCATTTACTATTTGTAATCATTTTTTTCCCATGTGTTGTGGGGACCGCAGGCTGGAAAAATTTCAAAAATTTCAGGTTTTCACTATCCTTGTGGGGACACAATGCAGCATAAACAAGTGTACACACACACACACACACACACACACACACACACACACACACACACACACACACACACACACATAATGTGCACAAAAATATGCACAAAAATTTTGAGCTCATTAATTGCAAGACTACATGCAATATTTGTATTTTATCAGCATATCATAAATAATTTGATCAAACTTTTAATCAGTTGACATCCGTACTATTTACTTAAGTCTAAAAAGTGTTTTTTTTAACTTATGCATTGTATGTAATTTGTGAAAGTAAGTGAAAGTGAAAGTAACGTGACATGTGGCCAAGTATGGTGACCCATACTAGGAATTAGTGCTCTGCATTTAATCCATCCTTAATGTACACACAGCAGTGAACACACACACACTGTGAACACACACCCGGAGCAGTGGGCAGCCATTTATGCTGTGGCGCCCGGGGAGCAGTTAGGGGTTCGGTGCCTTGCTCAAGGGCACCTCAGTTGTGGTATTGAAGGTGGGAGAGAGTGCTGTACATTCACTCCCCCCACCTACAATCCCTGCCGGTACGAGACTCGAACCCGCAATCTTTGGGTTACGAGTCCAACTCTCTAACCATTAGGCCACAACTTCCCCGAATTTCCAGATAAAATACATCCAAAAATCGCAACTTTAAAATGTACCTGCATTCAAAAACACCTCTGTGAGTCCATGACTAAAAGAATGATAACTCCAGAGAATTTAAAAAAAAAGAATTCAACAAAAGAATTTCATCAGAGGTCTATGTCAATAACGCGTGATGGAAACAGTGCACTTTGTTATTTTTCAAGAGAGCGTGGTCAGGGTCCAGTAAGACCATATTAGTGTTGGTGTGGCAGATGGAAGCAAGTGTGACTGCAGTCATTCTGTATCACCATTCCTCTCTCTCTCTCTGTCTTTCTCACTGTGTGTCTCTCTCTCTTCCTCTTTGCTCTCTCTGCTGTCAGCTGACTTGGGGCCGACAGATACAATGGATGTGTTGGGGGCAGCCAGGCTGAAGAGATGCTAAGAAAAGCTGATAAATGGCAGCTTGAACCTCTCCAGCTGCACACATGCAGCACTTCGGTTCACAGCAGGAGAACACGCCAGCCTGAACGGACACCCTGTCGCTTTAGCTTAGCCTGGAGAGAGAGAGAGAGAGAGAGCCATGTGGTTCTCAGCTCCATGCTGACACCCGCCATCTACACCCACACATGCAAGAATGCACACAGAACACACATACACACATCACTCCACATCACATAGTCTGTTGTCTGTCTGATCCTCACCAAAGCTGTAGCTCAATAAAAGGAGACTTATTGAATTTAGCTCTACATAATCAGCCTCGTCAAAGCCAGGTGTAAATCAAGGACACATATTATTTTGGCTTTTTTGTGCTTCTTGGATAGGTTATCTGAATTGATCTGAAACAATCAGAGAAAACGGTTTTATTTTGTATGACTTTGTCTCAAAGTATGTGTATTAGATTTATATACACTGCAAAAAATGCTTTTCTAGCCTAGATTTTTTGTCTTGTTTCCAGCCAAAATATCGAAAAAATCTTAAATCAAGAAGGATTTTCTAGACAAGTAAAAATTATTGTCTTGTTTTCAGAACAGTGTAGAAACCATTTTTTTGTAATGCAGATAACCCAAACCAAGGGCTTTTAAATTGGTGCGCATTATAGAGTCTGAAAAATGAAAGATTTTTATTTTTGGTATTAAAATTATGTATTTGTTTGGTGAATATCAATAAAGTAAAGGTTTGTGATAATTTTTTTAACACGTTTACTGAATTTACATATTATTACCATATTGTTCTTTTTTCTAAAGGCTGGTCAGAAATCACGATATTAATTATTATTATATTCTGTTACCAGAAATAATAATTTTATTCTGGAAATAATATTAATATGCAGACCTAGTCTTTAGAATTAAGAAATATCAAATGTGCATAAAAATATTGGTTACACTTTATTTTAAGGTGCTCTTGTTACAGTGTAATTAATTATACATTTAAATACTGAGTAATATTAATTAACTACATGAACTTACTATGTGGTTAGGGTTAGGGTTTGGCTTAGGGTTACTTGCATGTAATTATGCATAATTTATTGTTATTATAATAGTAAATACATGTAACAAGGACACCTTAAAATAAAGTGTTACCAAAATATTTATTTATTTACTTATTTATATAGTCTGTAAAACGGATTTGTATAATAATTATACACAAAAGTGCTATAAAACTTGATTCAAAGTAAAACATTTTCAGATAATATTGTTATAATTTGCCTTGACTCATTACATTGTAAGTATAAAAGGCAATTATTTCATTTAGAAACAAACATTTATTATGCTAATAATCATCATATTTAATGGTCCTTGGCACAGAAATGTCAAAAATACTAGACCTAAACAATTTTTTAAAAACACTTTAAGTCAATGTAGCCTGAATGACACAGGATCTGTGGTGAGGTCTGACCCAAAAACAATTTCTGTGCAATTTAAACATTTTCACACACATACAAATTCTAACCACCATAGCTAAGGAACATCACGGCACATGTTATTTTTGCATAATTGATCTGTTGGTAATGAAAGAGTTTCATGTCGAGTCAGGCCCCAAATCTTGTTTTCTGTTTGAAATAAGATTATTTTGCTAAACAAACATTTATTATGCTATAAATAATAATATTTAATGGTCCTTGGCACAGAAATGTCAAAAATACTAGACCTAAACAATTTTTTAAAAACACTTTAAGTCAATGTAGCCTGAATGACACAGGATCTGTGGTGAGGTCTGACCCAAAAACAATTTCTGTGCAATTTAAACATTTTCACACACATACAAATTCTAACCACCATAGCTAAGGAACATCACGGCACATGTTATTTTTGCATAATTGATCTGTTGGTAATGAAAGAGTTTCATGTCGAGTCAGGCCCCACATGCACAGACAAAGAGTAAAGACGGCTCTTAATATTTCCCTCACATCTTCAGGGTTTGCTTCTTGCCAGACAATAATTAACATGTCATCTGTAAGCACAGCAGACAGTGGCATACAAGAGACATGCTCTGCCAATGTGACAACATGACAAAGAAACACAATAAAAGTTGATCGAGCATCATGATACATCAGAAGAGATTTAATGCCAGTGTGGTGAAAACAGGAAGTCCACATATGGCCATAAAAAAGCATATCCATAGACGAGTAAGAAAAAAAAAGAGTAGCGGTGAGTGTAGTGCCAGTCGCATGAAGAATGAAGTCACCTGGCTTTGAAGGTCAAGGAGAAGCTCCTGCATATTCATGGCTCGGATCGGCGCAGGGTCGATGGGTTTTAATTGTTTTTTTCCTGGCCAGGGAAGGAAGTGCCAGCAGCCATCGATCGCCTGGAGACGAGGCCACTTACATGTCAGCCATGCGTGGGTGCCGTCGCCCAGCTGCATGGCAGACAAGAGGGAAATGTGACAAGACACTGTTGACGGCATGAAACAGAGCAGCCGTGTTTGCTTGTAACACATGCTCTCCATGTGTGTGTGTGTGTGTGTGTGTGTGTGTGTGTGTAAATGTGCTCGCCACCCTAATCTGGTGTCATGAAGGTGATGGAGGAGAGAGGCAGGATGGGTGCATTATGGAGTGTGTCTGGTTCATTATGTGGTGTGTGTGTGTGTGTGGCAGTGTATTATCTCATTCACTTCCTCAATAGGCCCAATGCACCTCACTAGGGTTGTGAGCTTCTCCAAACTTCTGGAATCATAGGGAAGGAGGCTGTATAAATATTTGTGTGTGAGCAGAACAAATATGACTGTATATCAAGTTTTCAGTGCATTGTGAGCATTAACTTCTTTGGGCCAATTAATCTGCAAACTAACCACAGAATTATTCAAGTATTCACTCATAATCTATGATTTATTTTAAACATTAACAGGGACTGTTTTAGGTCAGATATAATTACAGACACATTTGTTTGCTTTTACGTAGTGTATTGTAAAGTTTTCAGTTTTCAATTCAAATTCCTCTGGTCAAAAAACTTTGCAGCAGTGAAGAAACGTCCAACTGTTTATTTGGAGAGGTCCATGTGTAGATGTAAGGAGAAATTGAAGGCAGTGGCATTATTCAGCTGTGGGTCCTGTAGGGTCACGGCTATTTGGCGTGAAGTAACACCTGCAATCTCTAGAACACTGCTCTCACTTTGCCAGGGTAAAGGTTGGCCATAAGCTTACAGTACATCAATCTGGTGTCGGACTAGAGCCTGGTCTCAATCAAGTCCCGGTGAGAAGGGAAATTCAATGTTTTGTTTGCTGTCAGAGGTTATAGAGAACTTCACTTACAAGGAAACCAAACTACATAGTACTTGTGGCTTATAGTGTATGTGAGTACAGATTGATTTTAAGTATAAATTATGGTTACATGTTACTGCTTTAGGTTTTTTGTACACTTTTGTTCATTAATATACAGAGAAATTGCTGTGTAGTTTTGTCATTTATGTTTTCAAACAGATTTTCCATGCATTTCCCCCTCATGGTATTACGTTTACATTTTAAATTAATTTAGCAGACACTTTTATCCAACATCACAATCTTTCCAGTATAACATTGCAAACTTTCTAGTATAAGATTTGTATGCAAGCTAGAGCAAAAGTGAAAGACAGAAGTCTGAAAGATTTATATATTTATTCAAACTGCTGAGCCAACGTTGCTGTCTTGGACCACTGAAATACACAGAACAATTTGATAGAGCCACAGGTCAACCTATGAATAGCTTACTTGTATTTGTCTCTGCGAATGAAGTTGTGAAGTATTTTAACATTTACAGTTATTCATGTAACAGATGCTTTTATCACAAGTGAATGGATGGGAAAAAACAACATTGACTTAACCAGTGGCATCTTATTGACTGACAGCTGTCAGTAAGAGACTTGTTTGAAAACATATTATTGTATTTCTGTTTTGGTGCCAGAAGTGGCTTTAACTTACAATTGCAATTTAATACGAAATTTCAATGGAAATTTCCATGGCAAAAGGTCTGTAAGGCTGCGAGTTAGTTAAGTGTTCCGGCAGTAAGTCCTCAGTTGGTTTCTATAGATTGCAGTGCTATCTTTGGTCTAAAAATGTTCAAATTACACATTGACTTTAAATTTTCAAAAAGCAGTTGTTCTGAGGAAATGACCTTTTTGTAGTACATCCCTATTTGATAATGTCCTTCTCATTGCTTCTGTCTCTCTCGCTCTCTCTCTTACTCCTCGTATCACAATCCCGCTCCACCCGAGAAAGTGATAATCAGCACTTACTGAAGCAAGGCAGAGAAACATTAAAGTCAAGAGAGGAGCAGGAGATTGCTGGAACTACTGAGGAATAACATACCAGGCTGTGGTGCTGCTGTCAAATCACAGCAGATTTTCACTAATAGATTCTCCCCCAGACACTCAATACCGTTCAAAGGCGATCCTCCTTTATCCCAACGCATCAAATATTTAAACACTCGTATTAGTGCTGGTGTCATCTCCTCAACCTGGAGCTTATGGTACCAATCTCTTTAGCACCTTTCCTCGCTCTCGCTCTCTTTTCCCCCTTCCCTTTCCCCTTATGATATCCACAATGTTATCTCCAGCAGCCTCCACATATCCTTCTTATCATTTTATATTTGCAATACTTAAATCGTTTCTCCCCCTCCGTCCTCCTCTTTCCTTTTTTTTGGCGGCCTATGCCTTTTTTCCCCCTCTACTTTCTTCTTTCTTTTCATTCTTTTTGTCAGCGACTGGGCCTTTCAATTTTGGAGGCGAGGCTTACAGATTGCCGGGGAAAAAGAGAGCTGGCGGGAGAAGGGAGGGCGATGGAGGGAGAGAAAAGCCAGGGCGACAGCGCCGCGCTTGACTGATGCCTTTCAAGAGGGGCAGTCTAGCTTGTCAAATCGCTGGCTGCGGGAAAAAAATGAATTGGCATATCTATTCGGCTTACCGCAAGATGTCATGCAACACAGTTTCATATTCCTCGATAAGACGCAATAAAGCAATTGTCAGAGAGAGTGCCGGTGAGAGCGCCTCTTTTTTAACACTCATATTCTGTTTGCTCGTGCAGTAGAAGGGGTAGGATGAGAAGAATCAACCTGAGGTGGAGGGAAAAGCGCTAGCGGTGGGCAGACTGTGACACTTCTGTGTGTGTGTGTTTAGATGTGGGGTCCGGTGTGGACGGAATGCCTTCTTTTGATAGCTTTGATGAATTTTTGAAGTGCCGACAGTTTGAGACTTTTTTACGGCTGGAATGATCTCTGCAGTAGGGGAGGCAACATCGGTAATAGACACAGCTTCCTATGTATCCAAGCTGTGGGAAAAGATGTCTACTGATGATAAAAATGGTTAGTTGTCACCATGATGACCACTCTCGAGCTCATTCTTGTGATAACGACCAACCAACTAACTACCTAACGCAATACTAACTGATTGTTCCTTTTAGTATGTACACGTTTGTTTGATTTCATGTCTAGGAAGGCATCAGAACGGGTCTTTTGATGATCCAGCCCGCCCCACGGTGCTCCGGAGGAATCCCTCTACGCGCGTTCCATTTCAAAGGCGGTTTTCCCCAGCTGCTGATTTGACAGCACTTGGCTGACATCTTCTTGGTCGCGTTCACCTGGAACAAGTTGGACAAACTTTCACTATTTACATGTGTCCGGATTTGGACACCTGGCGTCCTCTTTGGCACATATTGCGATAACAAAATACATATTTACATGTTGGGATGAGAGCGGGGAATGATAATGCCTAGCTGTACCCGTCGGCTGCCCGGCTCATCTGGTTTCCTGTGCCACGCAACGGTGTCAGGAGCTGCCACGCGGTGAAGGCCCATGTGTCTTTTCCCCCAGGGGGATGGCTTGTTTTCTCCCAGATTGGGGGAAGAGGTGGCAGGCTTGCTGCATTCTGACTGGGCGTCCCTGCCAACAGGGCATAATGCTCATCATGGCCCCACCACATCACTCACAACTAGTAATGAGTCTCTCACCCTCTCGCTCGATCTCTCGTCACGCTCATCTCCCCTTGACACTCTTCTGCTTTCCTAATTTGTATGCTGTTTCTATCTTTGCCATCCTTCTTCGCTGTTAGCCTCTTCTTCTCTGTCTCCATCAGAGTTTTTTCCCGTCCCTTCTCACCAAAAAACTATTTTCCTGCTGCTTCTCTCTCTGTCTCTTTGTTGCTGCACCATTAGTTTAGTGTCCAGCCAAGTGTGACATGCTGCAGTAATGCTGCTCTCGCATGTGTGTGGAGGGGAGCTTTTCCATTAGCACGTCTAATGTTCTGACAAGCTGGCACGGCCTCCCAAAACATTCATACACTGATCGTTGTCCCCCAAATCATATGGCGCGGACCGCGAGCCAGGGAAACGGCGGCATAATCAGCCTGGTCCATGCGCCGTCACTCCCGGCTCCAGTACGACGGCCGTGTCTCTGATGGGCCTGCCGCATGCCGCCAGACGCTCTGT
The DNA here is from genome assembly GCF_001515605.1 of Sinocyclocheilus anshuiensis. Taxonomy (NCBI): domain Eukaryota; kingdom Metazoa; phylum Chordata; class Actinopteri; order Cypriniformes; family Cyprinidae; genus Sinocyclocheilus; species Sinocyclocheilus anshuiensis. The sequence goes on from NW_015549572.1 coordinate 614,427, forward strand.
GCTCCCCGCTCACTTTTATTGCTTGCTGATGGGGAAAGGCCAGTGTATGATGGATTGGCCATTTTGAGCGGATTGTGAAAGACTGAGATATGACTGTCTATTTATCATAAGCGTCACCTCTCGTTGTCTTCCCTTCTGTTGCTCGCTGTTTAAAAGCTACAGAAGCCTTACATGATGTCAAGAAGTGTTGGGGAATTTTACATTATTGCTACTTTTAAAAACGAATTGCGTACATCATCAGCTACATCCAGGCGCAGTTGATGTGTTATTTTAAAGGGATAGTTCAGCCAAAATCTGCCATCATTTACTCATCCTTATGTCATTTCAAACCTGTACGACTTTCTTTTGTGGAACGCAAAAGATATTTTGAAGAATGTTTCAGTGTTTTTTGTCCATAGAATAAAAGTAATTGTGGTCTCATGTTGTTTTGAACCCCAGTTTTGGATAAAATTATATATTATTAACAGAAACTTGGAGTGTCAATATAGTTGGGGGGGTTGATTTAAGTTTACATCTTGATTGTATGCTTAAATTGAGTTAGATTGTTTTAATATATTAATAATAACATTAATATTTATAATAAAATATTAAGTTTTAAGTTTTCTTGTGGGCCCCTTTGGAAGTTTGCTGAGGCCCCCTAGTGGGCCCCGGCCACCTGGTTAAGAACCACAGCTTTAATGTTATATAAACCATTTGCTAATACAGATAAAAAGAGATTTCATATGTCATATAGTCTGAGTTTTTGTTGCCAGATGAAAAGTGTCTTAAATTTCTCCTCAAAATTTGTCATATCAAGACATAGCAGGCAGAAAAAGACATCTGGCTTTATTTTTTTTGTAATTATAGAAATATAAAAGTTTATTTGACAAATTCATGGTATAAATTACAATACTCGTTACCTGAAGAATTAATCGGCCTGTGACACACATTATTTTAACACGTTACTGATATCACAGGTGCAACATTTTTCATTTTAAAATTTAGGTGATCTGAAAAACATAAAAAAAATCCAAAGGAAGTCAAATCAGTATTCAAACATATGGGAGCAAAACATACGGTACATTTGATCAGTGTTAGCTTAAGCAGATACCTTTGAAACCGGATCAAATAACACCTTGTTTGCTGTGATCAGAGGCCACGTTCAGGATTCCTTTCTTTTTTCTTTTTTTTCTCATGGTGAGCGCTGTCTTTAATTTGACACAGAGAATGCTTCTTAGGTAAGATCACAGCGGTCGATTCAGAGGTTGTCAGCATCACTCAGACTGGGTGCTCCGGGATGCGGCACACACAAAAAAATCAGTCCCAGAGACGGTTAATGGACAACGTGACGGATACGCAGTGTATAAAATAACTTTTTTTTTGCCAGTGAAATATTACCTACTTAATGAAATGGTCAGCCACTTCCAGAGATAGTGCTTTCACCATGATGGAGGACAGGTCATGGATAAAACACCATGACACCTTAAGTCCTGAAGAGCCCAATTTCTCAAAATAATTATTATGCCCCAGTTACTTAAAAAGCATCAGCACATTGGTGGCCTCCCATTTCAATACCGGAACAGAAAGACATATTGCGTCTTAAGTAAGAGGATAATCGGATAAATGTACATCAGGCAGGCCGGAGGCACAAACATAGGCAGCCAAAAGGTAAAATATTACCAACACATCTCTGCAGAACGTAGCAGAGATGAGCAGGAAGAGGATACGGGTAATGATAGTTTTCTTAAACTGTCTGTCAGTGTTCCAGAGTGCAGAGAGCTCGCTAGTTAGCACTTAGCCACTCAGGAAATGCAAAGGCTACTGGTTAGACACTGCATGTGTCGTCTTTTAGTAAGATGTGACCAGATAACAAATTACTAGATATTTCTGAACACAAACAACAGTCATTTTATGTCAATTGAAGACTGGAGCATCATGTGAATGTCCCTCAGATGTGTTAGTGTTGCGCTGCTAGAACAAGGAAGAAAGTTGTTGTAAAGTTCACCTGCATTTATCCTTTGGTGTCATGCGATTTCCGTGGTAGTGATGTATGACGTGAATGTTGCTGTGCTTGAGGCTTTGAATAAAACACCCCCCACGGCCCTAATGAGTGTTTTTCAATTACATCTGTCATGAGGCAATAATACTATGATATATAGTGTGATATTAAATTCATGCTAATCTATTATTGTTTCCAGAGTAGAGGGAGGTAATGATTCATAGTGTATTGTGTATTTTTTTTTAATCTTAGTAGTTAATTACCGGTCCCGGAGACCAGAGGGTGGTCAGTAGATCACAGTCTTTTTTTTTTTCTTCTTCCAGGATCCAAATTACGTTTCCAAATTATGTTATATTTTATATATATGTATTTATGGACCCCTTTCACATTTTCAGGGTTCTCAGAACAGTCATAGTTGGGTAAACTTCTAAAGCGGTGAATGGAAACTACAACACATATTATTTTTGCGTTCAAATGTGCTCCAATAGCAAAAGAAAAGAAAATCCACTATAGAGCTTCTATGATTTGCCAAAAGAGGAAAAATATATTTCAAATTTGTCATCAGTCTCTCAGCCATTGTATTAGAAACACCCACACGTCAGTGTTTTCTTGTAATTTAATGCTAAGGTAATAAAACAGTGGGAAAAAAGTAAATAAAACAAGTTAAATAAAACAGTATAGTGTTATAAACTTACATTTTTTTCTAAATGAGAAAATATAGAAATATGTAAAGAAGTTTATAAATAAAATGCTTAAAAAAATCATTTTTTTTAATACTGTATAATAATATAAGACTTTTAAAATAATTGAATATTTTAACATTGAAACTTTTAAAATCATATTACATATATGTAAATATTTTTAAAATATAATAATAATAATAATGTTTTTCCCCCCAAAATCAAATGACCTATAATTGTGACTAAAACATTTATTTATGCCTTCAAGGGTGTAAATGTGGCAATCACATGTTGGCACAAGTGATAAGGTTGACGTAAGATGTTATTGTGGCCCTGTAGATGGGGAAAGAGCCAAGCCGTGGTGTTAGCTCTCCACAAACACGACACTTAGAGTAATAGAGCCGGCTTGATTGGCTTGTTGCATTGTCAGAGCTGTCATGACAGTGTGTTTAAAAGGGCAGTGTGCGAAACC
>NW_015549572.1:618091-625045 GCF_001515605.1 Sinocyclocheilus anshuiensis
AAATACATCAAGTGGCTTCACGTCAATGCCGCTGAGCTTTGACAATAAGATTCCAATGCAGAACGTGTTGTGAGATCTCTACACAGATATTAGCAGCCCGCACTATTGCCTTTAAATCCTGTCTTATTTGCCATCCAACACATAAACACACATTTACATAATTTGTGGTTTCATGATCTGTTTTGCTTTTACTTTTTGTTGATTTGATTTGCATAATTACACATGTTTTGATTATGCTGATTATGCTAAACAGTTCTGAAGCCCCTAGAACACATACTGTATAAATGGCATTTGTATTATTTTTAACTGATAAATCATCCACTCTTTCTATTTATTGTCAAATGTTTAAGCTAATACCTAGAATCTTATTTGTTTTTGTTTATATGAAAGATCCGTTTTCAATTTTAATGAATCAGCTCCACTTTAAATCATTTTTGTACTTGATTCAAAAAGTATTTGAGGCTAAATAAGCAGCTGTGGTGCAGTGGTTAGCGCAGTGGGGCCCCAGGTTCGAATTTGTCATGTTCGCTAAATTAAATGTAAAAAAATGACAGATCACACTCTTATAGTTGCAATATGATCTAGTCAGACAGGTGGAGAGAGTGTGCACGTGTGGCTATAAGCGCTAATACATATGTAGATATATATTCCTTCCCTGCTTTTGCTCTTATCCTAATGCAGGTCTGATAAAAGAGTGGCAGGTGTATGGGTTTCGGAGTGTTGGGGGGGTACTGCATGGCCCAGCGGCCCGCCACCCATCTCCGCTCACTCTGCCCCTGCTCCCCATTCATCAAGCCCACACAGACCACTGGCCAAGCACGTCTGCCTATCATTACCCCTCTCACAATGCGATCCATGCCGCTAACCCTGCCTTCATTCCCCAGGATTAATAATATCTCTTTCAACCTTCACACAGTGATAAATAGGCACAACGAGAACAAAAGGAGCCAAAGGAGTGTGAGAGAAAAGAGAGAGACAGAGTGAGACGGAAAAAAGAGGAGAAGTGAGATTTTTACAGAGAATAATTAAAGCCTGAAACACCAGTGGTGTCCAGACTGGAGTGAGACTATACGTCATGTTAGTCTTTATGTGAGATTATAATGCACACCGCACAGTTCCAGAAATAAAGACATAACCTGCATAAATAAATATTATATATAAATATATATTATAAAAAAAAAATTTGTTTCCTTGTCTGGGCGTTGTAATAGTGTGTTTAATTCAAACGTAATACAATGATAAATACCCCTTACTTAAAATATAATTTATATAAAAGTTTGGCAGCTTTTTGTGAAATTGAATGAATTGAAATAAAAGACAGTATAGTGATTTATTAGCATGGCAAAAACAGAGCCGAAACTTACCATTGCTATTATGAATTCATTATGCTAATTCATAGAATCATATATGAGTTTGATATTTGTGTAATTAAAAACTGTCTATTGTATTTTCTCCCTGTGCTTTATGAGTACTTGTGATTTATTACGCATGCTATTCACTTCACCTATTCCGTTTGATTGTGTAGCCTGACCCAAGTTGCAGAATTTTTCCTTGAACATTTGAATTTGAGTTTTGTCTTCTATAAAACATGCTGTAGAATAAAATACCTCAAAAACATTTGCTAATCATTTTTATTTAAAGCTATTGTGCATTAATATGTCTATATTGCAGTTATTCTCTGAGTTACAGGAAAATTCAGCATCTCGAAAAAACAAAATACTCTTTGTTTACAAATAATGACAGAATAGTCAGTCTAAGCGTCCATAATCGTCAAAAAGCACATTTAATTTGTGTCAAAACGTCATATACTAATCAACATTTGAAATTTGTGTTTGGCCTTCTTTATACTCTAATGCAATTTAACTGTGTTAATAGTGCTTAAAATGTCTTTATTAACAAGATTACATTATGGATTTAATTGAGCGTGTTCTCTAATTAAACCGCCTTATCTTGGCCCTTTGCTTTGATCAGGATTGCCTGTTGATCTTTGGGAATATGAATTTGTCATTGTGGAAATCTGCCACCGAACATTTGACTCCAGCTTAATGGTGTTGAATCGCTGGTGTAATTTAGCATTTTTGAGAAATTAAACATGTTACGGTCAGGGAGCGATGACAAGAGGGCGTGGTTATTAAAAACAAAGGCACATGAGAGCGTTAATGAAAGTTTTAGTGAAAGTGCAGCGGTGGGCGCCTTTGGCCTGACTGCGTCTCCTCTCCCTCCTTTCTCTGCCTCTCTTCCTCCGCGTGATTTAAGAGTTGCTCTCTTGACTGTGACAGTGCGGTATTTCTATCACCTGGATTATAACTCGCTGTGATTATTCAACTCCAATAGCGCTGGCCCCCCAACTGCATTTAGCCCAAACGTAATATCCCTCTTGCATACATTATCCATCTTCCTTATTATCCCAAATCATTTCAGAATTAAATTCCAGCCCTTCCAATATGGGCACCGGGAGTTGACTGCTTTATAGTGTAGTCAAAGGTTAACATACCAATCAAAGTATCCTCTGCTATGTAGCCAGACACTTTAATATTTGCAATGCTGATAATTGTGAAAGGACATAATATTTTTCCCTTTGCCCTTATTACCCCAAAGGCAACACTGAGAGAAGAGCTGGTGGGAGTGAAGATATTGAAGATCTGGGGTAAAATGAACACACTGATATAACAGGAAACATATTGAGATTGCAGGTGCGAATATCCTCAGAGCTGGACAGAGGAAAATTCAGCATCTTGGAAAAAACCCCAAAAACAGTCGTTTACAAAAATGACTGCGGAATAGTCATTCCTAGCATCTAAAATCATTGATGCATTATTAATTTGTGACAAAAACATCATATTCTGGTCACCAGGTATTTTTGTTATTGGAAAAGAGAGAAAATCCCATCTTGTTTCAAAGACTTTTTTTTTTTATCTGTCCAGCAGGAAAGAAAAACCTTCCCACAGTTGAGTGATCCCTCACGGAAATAGCCTGATGGACAAGCGTGACAGAGTGCACTGGAAACTAATGTTTTAACTTAACCTATCATGAAAACTTAACATCACTTGCTTACATTCAAATTAAGATACACCCGGGCTTTAAAGGGAACCGATGTTGCAGGTTGTTGGGACTGCGTGCATGCTGGGAGCTGTTATGCATCAATCTATCAGAGGACCTCATCTGTATTTAATCAACATTTGAAATTTGTGTTTTGCCTTCTTTAAAACTAGCAGCAAATGGTATGTATCCCTTTAATGTGATTTAACTGTTCTCATTTAAAGCAATAGTGCTTAAAATGTCTTTATTAACAAGATTACATTATGGATTTAATTGAGCGTGTTCTCTAATTAAACCGCCTTATCTTGGCCCTTTGCTTTGATCAGGATTGCCTGTTGATCTTTGGGAATATGAATTTGTCATTGTGGAAATCTGCCACCGAACATTTGACTCCAGCTTAATGGTGTTGAATCGCTGGTGTAATTTAGCATTTTTGAGAAATTAAACATGTTACGGTCAGGGAGCGATGACAAGAGGGCGTGGTTATTAAAAACAAAGGCACATGAGAGCGTTAATGAAAGTTTTAGTGAAAGTGCAGCGGTGGGCGCCTTTGGCCTGACTGCGTCTCCTCTCCCTCCTTTCTCTGCCTCTCTTCCTCCGCGTGATTTAAGAGTTGCTCTCTTGACTGTGACAGTGCGGTATTTCTATCACCTGGATTATAACTCGCTGTGATTATTCAACTCCAATAGCGCTGGCCCCCCAACTGCATTTAGCCCAAACGTAATATCCCTCTTGCATACATTATCCATCTTCCTTATTATCCCAAATCATTTCAGAATTAAATTCCAGCCCTTCCAATATGGGCACCGGGAGTTGACTGCTTTATAGTGTAGTCAAAGGTTAACATACCAATCAAAGTATCCTCTGCTATGTAGCCAGACACTTTAATATTTGCAATGCTGATAATTGTGAAAGGACATAATATTTTTCCCTCTGCCCTTATTACCCCAAAGGCAACACTGAGAGAAGAGCTGGTGGGAGTGAAGATATTGAAGATCTGGGGTAAAATGAACACACTGATATAACAGGAAACATATTGAGATTGCAGGTGCGAATATCCTCAGAGCTGGACAGAGGAAAATTCAGCATCTTGGAAAAAACCCCAAAAACAGTCGTTTACAAAAATGACTGCGGAATAGTCATTCCTAGCATCTAAAATCATTGATGCATTATTAATTTGTGACAAAAACATCATATTCTGGTCACCAGGTATTTTTGTTATTGGAAAAGAGAGAAAATCCCATCTTGTTTCAAAGACTTTTTTTTTTTATCTGTCCAGCAGGAAAGAAAAACCTTCCCACAGTTGAGTGATCCCTCACGGAAATAGCCTGATGGACAAGCGTGACAGAGTGCACTGGAAACGGATGTTTTAACTTAGCCTATCACGAAAACCTAAAATCACTTGCTTACATTTAAATTAAGATACACCCGGGCTTTAAAGGGAACCGACGTTGCAGGTTGTTGGGACTGTGTGCATGCTGGGAGCTGTTATGCATCAATCTATCAGAGGACCTCATCTGTATTCAGATTCACTGGAAGGCCCCGGGAACTTTGGTGTGAAAGAGTTGCGTTTGCGACCTTTAAAATGCACCACGGACACTGCGGCGCGCAATAAATCTGTTGCTTTTTAGTCCTCTTGATATGTAATTCCTGAACTGTCAGCCGCACTTCAAATCCTTCAAATGCCACTGAAATGTATGTAGATTAGGTTTGTTGTTAAGAAAAGAAGGCCTCAGGCCTGACTCACCTGTTTCATATAAGAGCAGTACAGAGAAAAGGAGGATAAAAAGACTAAATGAAAACTAAAAAGTACGATGTCATCCTTTTTTAATTAAAAATTATGAAGTATTAGATTATAGCTGATTATTCTGTCATTTGCAAATCAGCATAATGACATTTAATGTATTTAATTATATATATATATATATAACCTTAAACCGCATAAACACATTGCATTACGCCAAATACACAAAATAATGTTCTTTTTAGCAACGTCATATGACCCCTTTAATGTCCGCATGAACAGAAATTTTACAAAAGTGATTTTATATACAGCACATTAAATGCAAGTAAAGGTTTCAAATAAGTTCTAGGAGAATAAAACGTCAAACTGTGGGTGAAATAATGTTCCACTGTCATTCAGTGTAACACACCTATATTTATGTAAAAATTTAAACAACATGTTTATTCCGACCTGTACGTATTAAAATATACAAATAAGTGAGCATACTAAATTTTATTGCATTTTAAATCTTGCTGACAAATGGCCAAATTGGCATAGTGGCAAAGTTTAAAAATGTAAAATTACAAGATTTATATATTTTAATCATAAACTGATTATTGTGGCAAATATGCCTGACAAGATTGTTGCACTGAATGACATTTTAGTGGCTGTTTTCTGTAAATCATGGTAAAAAGTTTATTGCTTTTATATATTTGTTGGCTATTAGCTGGTGAGGCTGAGTTAAAGTCCACCCAGTGAGTGCCTAATTACTTAAATCAACACACAAACACACTCTCACACACACTCATAGAGACACATGGTAATAGCACTGCTCAGCACACACAAGCCTGTGACAGTCAAAAGCACTGACAATGTATTTACAAGCTCATAAAACTATGGCGAGTTTACTGTCAGCCTGCTCTGATAGGGTTGCTACAAATAATGATTTGTTGGAGGGTGTTTTTTTTTTTTTTTTTGAAGGTGTAATTTGACGTGTAGTTATTAGAAGAATGCTGAGGATGGTTTAATATGAGCAGGAATATGAAATATGGTTGTAAATGCCTGGACTGATGTGTTTATGAAAAATACAATATACAAACTCGGAAGGGACCGGAACTGGCATTGGCATTCTGTAATAGATATGTACAACCTTTGTATTTTATAAGCTTGTTTGAAGCATTACATCAGGTCATGGAGCTTAAGGCCATCTCACTTACTCTTAGTAATCGTAGAAACTCAAAAATGTTTTGAGCAGTCAGTGTGTATAAGCAAGTCTCAGCGAGTGTGTTCTGTGGAGTATGTGTGTTGTGGGATATGGAGTGATCACCCCCAGCTGTGACCTTGCTGTATGTTTGTGATGTTATCGTATATTGAGAAGCTGTGTGGCAGTCTTTTCGCTCGTTAAGTGGATTGCCCACCCTTCGTGTTGATCAGCAGAATGCTAATATGTCACTGGGCTCAACTGAATTTCCCCTGGAAGCTGTGGAGGAGGTAAACAGGGTCATTTAGTGAGAGACTCGCTCTCAAACTCACTCCACTGTTGACTGAACTTCCAAGAGCTCACAGGTTCAGATCCATTGTATCCTGATTCCATTCCCTATATCGCTCTCCTGTGTGATCTTATGGAAGCCCTTTTATGCAACATAAGAAAAAATATAGATTTGGTAAATAATAATTGTGACATAGGTCTGAATTATGGGATACTAAGTCATAATTATCTGATTTATGTGAGTTGAAATTATGAGATACTAATTCATAATTATGTAGAATTATCTCATAATTCTGACTTGTATCATCATTGACTTTTTGTCATAATTTTGACTGTCACAATTACAACTGAATGTCATTTCGAGTTTTTGTTTAATTATAACTTTTTCTCAGAAATTTGACTGTCATAATCATGTTTTTTCCTTATAATTTTGACTTTTTGTCACAGTTTCAACTTATGTCATTTTGACTTTTTATCTCATAATTATGACTCAGTATCTCATAATTATAACTTATGTCATAATTAACTTTTTGTCATAACTTTGACTTTTTTTGTCATAATGATTTGGGCTGCGTTTCCCGATAACGTTGTCTCTTAGCTCGCTATGAAGACTCTAAAGGTATATCTTAACTAAAGGTATACCTGTTCTAGGCGTGTTCCCCGAACTATACCTTAGGATGTTGCTTAAGGTAAACCTTCTTAC
>NW_015549572.1:625589-662057 GCF_001515605.1 Sinocyclocheilus anshuiensis
ATTGCATTTATCGGGGCTCACTGCATTTATAAAATAATCCAAATTTCAAACTAAATGCAACCTTGGATATCACACACACACATATACAGTATATATGCGTGTGTGTGTGTGTGTTTATGTATATGTATAATTTTGCATTACATTAACTGGCTTTTAGGCTTCGCTTGCTTTTGAAAGAATCATTTATATTATCATGTTCATATACAGTATATTATGAAGGCCTGGTCGAGCGCTGATGGGTTGGCGATGGGGATAAGTGTCCCGTCCACAAGGCCAATTAATCACGGGACACCCGCAATTGCATGGAAGCGTTGATGTGCCTCCATCACTTCGTGCCTGGCCAAAGGCATACGTAGGCTATATAATCGGTGGCGTGACGGAGCAAGATGTAGTGAAGTATTAACGTAAAGGTACAACTTAAGGTATAACTTACGAAACGCAGCCCTGGTGTCTCATACTTTTGACTATTTATGCCATAAATTCAATGATATACTTTTTACTTTTTATCTCATAATTACGACTTAGTATCTCATAATTTTGACTTTTTCCTCATCGTTTTGACATATCATAATAAATATTATTTACCAAAGCATGATTTTCTATCTGTGGTAGAAATGGGCTTTCATATGATCCTGTATGAAAGTATGTTCCAAAAAGTGTGTGTTGGACCACATAGTTGGTCAAAATCCAATTACTTATTTGTATAAAAAACTAAATCACATGATAGATGCATGCTTATGCAGAAGTGTAGATGTATGCTTTTTCAGCATTTTTACACTATTTTTATACATTTTTCTGCATACTGTTTGGCAGAGCTGTTGTCATGATGGCCATTCTGGAGACAGGCTGTTAAAAAGGACAATGCACCTGTCCACAGATGGCGCAAAACTCATCCACTTGTCTTATCGGCTCCAATATACTTGTGCTGGAAAAACAGGAGCAAAGAGAGAAATAAGAAAGAACTCAATTTGTTTGTTCTGACTTGTTTTAGGGCTAAGTGAGGAATCTAGTTAATGCTGTGATAAATTAGGAAGATATCAGTGTGTACACTGAGAATGACTCTCAGTGAAGCATCACTCTTGCTGATTTTAATAACAATGGCAAAGTTTATTTCAGGTAGTCATTAATTAAAAAATTCATTCAAATTAGCCTGTGTCCCTTTAGGTTAGCCGGTGTCCCTTAGACATTAAATTTGGGAGAAAGGGTCTAAATATTACCACATTGGTTCCCTGGGTATGAATTGTTTTAAATGGGCTTTCATGCATTTATTAGCATAATTGATCTCATCTAAAACCAGTCCCTGCATTTAAATGACCATTATGAATGTGTGTAATTAATTGGGAATGTTATGAGCATGTTTGTGATTAAGACAAGGACTAAATATGCTTAAATAGAGTTTGCTGCTGCAGCATTCAGAAATGCGTTCATACTCACTGTTGCCACTGCAGGCAGGTGAGGTAAAGTGAAGTGGAGATTGTGAAAGATTGGGGAAAAAAAGTCATGTATGTATGGTAAGGATATCATAAAGGCACATTTATTGAATATGATACACGTTGAGGTCACATTACTTTTTTTAACGGCATCAAAATTAAATAAATATTATTAAAAAATTTAAATGATTTAACATAAAATTAACCTAACATGAAAAGTAGTTTTAAACATCCAAATATCTGTGACAATAAGTAAGTAAGTTTTTGGCCATTATTTTTTTAATTGCTTTAATTTTATCAATTTGGTCATTTTCATTTTATTGTTTATTTGCTAGAATCTAGCAGAACAGCAGAATCTCTCTTTAAACACTACATTTACATAGGTTTTTTTTGGTACAGATTTTTAAAGTATGTCTGGTAGGGACATTTTAAAGGCACATAAATACAGTACATATACATGTTTTTTGTCATATTTATAATATTTATATTTGGACTTTTTTTTATTATTTATTTATAATTATTTATTTAATGAATATTGCTAAAAATAGCAAAATCTCTTTCTTTTTATCCAGTACATTAGTAAAAAATGTTTTGTCTTATACAGGTTCTTTTTATTTTGCAGTATAACACTATAAATACAAAAAGTAGATAGATACTGGCTGTTAAGGTTGGTTCACACTGTTTAATTAAATCTGTTTTGTGTGTTGGGATAGTGTGAAAATAGTTTTTATATTTTCCAACATTCATTCACAACCATGATCACTACAAATATTGGTTGGGATTATTCAGCAGTCTATGTAGTCTGCGGTAAGGACAAATCTGTGCCAGTGGCTAGACAAAATTGTCCAATTTTTATTGAAATGTCACAGTTCTGTCTCTACTCAGTGTAGTGGATCTTTGCATAACCTTTCACAGTTATCAACATCATGATACCCATGACCACCATGGAGGACTGAATTGCAGCACAAATATAACATCAGTGCGGCCTGCAGTAGGCTAATATCAGTCATCTGCAGGTGCTCAAGAGAGGTCTGTGACCATGGGGACTGTAGACATGAGTGTGAAATATGAGACATAGGGGAGAGAGAGATAGGGCTGCTTTTTTGTGAGAGCTGATAAGAACACAATCAGGGCATTGACACCCAGATTCATAGCGTTTAGCCTAACCATTAGCCCTCATTTAACCCACTATGACATCCAGATAAAGTAACAGTGGGCCAAGAGATACTGTCAGCTGTGAATAGGGACTTAAATTATGTATCCGTTTACCATTAATAGTTTTTTGAGCTGTACCGGTACAAAACATCATGCTTTGTCATACAGTAGGACAAAAAGCAAATCATTAATTGTATTAAAACATTAAACACATGCACATACACAATTATTAACATCATATATATATATATATATATATATATATATAGACACACACACACACACACACCATAATTTGACAAATCTTGAAATTTGACAATGATATATATATATATATATATATATAGGCACACACACACACACACACACACACACACACATAATTTGTTCTATTAATTTGATTAATTTCAGTGAAATGTAATTCATTTGATTTATATTGTATTTGATTTATAGCCTGTTTTTGCATTGATGTTTTGAGTAAATGTGTTTAGGATCATTGTTATTGTGGCTTAACAGTTAGTGCACGTATGTGTGTTGATATGTTGAGCATTGGTGCTTGTGTAGGCCAGCTATTTCTCAGCTATTTTCTCCTTTTTCTCCCCATCTCTTTCTGTCCTTCCTCTACTAAACTGTGTTGAGCACTGCCTGATGCAAATCCGAGGGCGGCCCCTTTTTTTTTTTTTTTTTTTCGCATGACTGAGCCAGCACCACCAGGTCAGTCAATTAATTTCCAACAAATTAAAAAACTGAATAAGTAAAACAGTACATCAGCTTTTCACAGCCATGCATCACTGTCTGTAACGCTTCTTCTTCTGAGAGAGATAGAACAAGAGAGAGACTAGAAGAACAGATGAAAACATGAGCTACGAGCGTGGCGACTATCAGCGTGCATGGATATGAACAAACACACACATACACACACACATTCACATTGATGTCAGAAGGGAGGTATGGAGCCGAATGCTTAGAACACACACTGGAAATGGGAGTGTGTTCCAGTTAATTGGGTGACCCCTGGGGCCAGGCTAGTGATTCTCCCTCGTGGACATTAATATTGCATGAACCTTTCAAAGCTGCGGTGTCACCGTGTGTCTCTCTCACCGTGCCACCCTTCAACCAACCGCCCTGGCCAACGATACTGACACACACCCTTCCATCCGTAGCCCTACGCATGCGGACCCCGGCCTTCATTTTCAAAGCTTTTCCCACATGCTAGTCTAGACTAGTCTGAGTTAGCACAACAAAGCCATCCTCTCATTTTACAGCTCAACGCTGGCCTGAGCATCATGGCAGGAGAGGAAAGCCTGTCACAAAGCAGAGCTAATAAAACGTTTTGGGGTGCCCATCTATTTGGCGCTCTATGAAAATGTTTTTTATTTGTGTTTTCTGTCTTACAGACATTTTGTAGCTCTTTGTAACTCCCAGCTCTATAAATCCAGTCTTTTCCCAGCTCTGGACGGTGAGTGTTTCATGGTTGATCATCCTAGATTTATCTCCAAATATAGTGAGGTGAAATGTACTGTCCCTTCAGACGGCAAGTTGTTTTACCGGGATTTACTCTCTGTTAAGAAGAGTTATGTACATTGTGCATTTTATACCTCCAGTCATGGAAACAAAGCTGCTTTCCTCAGAGTTCTGAAGGGCTTTGTGAATCCACCTATCAATCTCAGCGCCGGCGCACAAATTCACTCTGGCACTGAGGGCTGGAGAGATGTGGTCTGCTTTTTTAAACGCCTGGTCGTCCTGCTTCAAAGCACCTGATGGATTTCACTTCCTCAAACGTTTACTGGCAGACATTTTGCCACAAATGCACATGCTTGTTTCACAGTGTGTCACACATACGATTTTTAGTCTCGCAACACAGATGAAGAAATTCAGAATTAAATTGGTAATGCTTTTTACATTATAGTTCAGTTGCTGAATTGTAATTTAGGTAACAAACAGGACATATAATTGCAATTGAAATTTGATTATAAAGTACAACTAAAATTAATTCAATATATAAAAAAATCTTTGAATGTTGGCTTAACAAAGCCTTGTTTAGAAGTTTTTAACAAGTTTTTGAAGTTTGAGGATTCATTGGATGGATGGATAGAAAGGTTGATAGAAAAAGAAATGCCACCTGTAGAAATCTATATTTCGTAATATTTAATAAATTAACATTTTGGTATAATTCATTGCATTAATTATTGGGTTGTTAATTTATTACAATAATTTATAGTTGCACTATTTATTATTGTGTATAATTATATATGAATATATATTTGTGTAATATTTTGTAATATTAAGTCTTTTTTTCCCATACAATGAAAGCCAAAGGTGTCCAATTTTGTTTTGGACACCAGTGACTTTCATTATATGGCCAGAAGAAATACGGGTTAGGAAAAACATGAAACTGGATAAACGAGGGATAGAATTTTCATTTTTGGGTGAACTATACCTTTAAGTAGTTTCATCATATTTAACCAATCAAAACTGGAAGAATGCTTAATTTTCCATAATGCATTACCTGTGTTTCTGTGTTGCAAGTCTTGTCATACCAATTCAACTTCCTGTGGGGTGTGGTCAATTCAGTTCAAATTCACACTCATAAATTGAAATTAATTTCTGAATTTTGTCCAACCCTGATTCACCCACATCTGCTTTGACCTTTGGTATTTAACAGGCAAAGGTCAGGAACCACATATAATGAGGGGTGCTGCCGGTGCTGATCTGCGGTGGCCTGAAGCAAGGCATATGTCTCCTAACAGCAGACGACAGATACAGGTGTCAGTATCCAGGGTTTATTCCACACGCTCATGGGCTACAAGCAGAACATCTAACTCCACCCCACATGCTTGTACATCCTTATATCACTCCCTCCATTTACCACTTCTGATGGTTTTATGCTTCATTCCTCTGTTTAATTTTTCTGTTTTCTCTTAGACTTTTTCTTTGTCCATCTCGCCGGTCCCCCCCACCCCTTCCCTTTCCTTCCCTCCGTCCCCTCACCCTCCTCTTCTCTTCCGCCTGCGGGCTGCGAGGATGCCAAGACCCATGCTAATCATGGGTGACACATCATTGAGGGGAGCGGGCTGTTTGCTGTCAGCAGTGTTTTTGGTTCATAATTATTTCACGAGTGTCACGTCAGTGTCAGGCTCTGGGCGAGCGGAGAGAGACAGCCGGCCTGCGGAGAGGAAGAGTGGGTGGAGGGGGGCGTGTCACAAGACCTCACTGTTAGCCACTTTCTGCCCAACACCTCCACTGCTCCACTGCTCCACTGCTGCACTGCCTGCACTTGGAGAGGAAGAAAGAAAGCAAGATGAGAGGAAAAGAGAGACGCCTTTCAGTGTACGCTTTGAACTTGATAGGTCACATTCACTATGTTCTCATATACTCACAACATATTTGTTAAAGTGCCCCTATTATGGATTTTTGAATATTACCTTTTATGTTTTTACACAGCTCTAATTTTAAATCTGAAAGTGCACCGTGTATAAAGTTATTGTGTCTCAAAAGAAAGAGTCAACTCTGAATCATTGAAACGAGTCGTTTTTAAAACGAATCCCAAGCCGTTTCATTTTGATGTCAACATGAAACATTAGCATATTGCCCGCCCACTTGTTGGTCTTTTCCCATTGGTCTGAATGAAAACGCAAATTCATTCTTTGCCACTAGGTGACGCTTTTGGAGTGGTAAAAATAGCGGTTCCCCCGGTAATGGCTGTACACAAAGCAGCACTGCACTGCTTTATCAGGCATTACAGGCATGATGAAATGAAAATGAGACCAATCGGACCAATCACAGCAGATTAGCGTCACGCAAAGGAGGGGTTTGGAAAAATTAATCTTTGAGCGAATCGTTTGGGAGTCGTTGAGCAAGTAAGGTAAAAATACATGCATATTATAAGACAATGAAAGTGTTTTTTGACCTTGCATGCATGTCAACCTGTTGTTGAGGACTCCCAAAACCAAAATATGAACCTTTCATTACCCATAATAGGTACACTTTAAAACTGTACGCAAGTGTTTTCACACAAAAATCATGGTTCATCATTGATTACACTAACATTTAAAAGTTTGAATTTGTTGTTTTTTTTTTTTTTTATAAGAAGTCTCTTATGTTCACCAAGGATGCTTTTATTTGATCAGACATAAAGTAAACAGTAATACTGTGAAATATTATTACAATTTAAAATAGCTGTTTTCTATTTTGTTATTTTTGAAAATGTAATTTATGCATGTGATGGTAAAGCTGAATTTGAGCAGGCATTACTTTAGTGTCACATGACCCTTCAGAAAACATTCAAATTTGCTGATTGCTCAAACGACATTTCTTATTATTATCAATGTTGAAATGATCAAAAGATAAATGTATATAATATATCCAATTATATATCTTTATTGTTTATATTGATCAAACTTGTGCACTTGTGTAAAGAGAAAATGTTCTTAGTGCACGTTTTATTACATTTTTTTATCTCATAGCTTAAAAAAGGGACCAATTATTGCAGTGAGTTGAACTCAAGAATTAGATCAGTCTGATTCATAAATGAATCATTCGGACCAAATGTAAACTGGATCAACTGTTCCATTCCCTGACAAATCAGATTTTGCTACTATGGAAGTTATACTTATTACCTGTTATTACATACTTTCTACAGTTTTTCTTTCCCGGAGATTGACTGACCCAGTTTATTTTCAATATATTGAAAGGTGTTTATACATAAAATAAATGTTAGAAAAGTTTAAAATAAAAATAATGTTTAAAAAACATTTTGTGCTCCACAGAGATAAAGTCATACAGATATGGAATGACATGACACAAAGTGAGTATATGATTCTTGTGTGCTTTAAAAATAGCAAAAATGTAGAAATGTTTTAAGTAGATTTTTTAATGTTGGAATAACTATAATTTTGTAATTTATATATATATATATATTTATCAGAAGTCTCCTCTGACCATAACACCTTCAGACCCAATGGCCGCTTTATTAAATGCACTACAAACACACCAATGAAGTGGAGAAAGAAAAGAAGCAGCGGCAAAAAAGCAAGTGAAGACAAACCCCAGCTGATGGTTAGGACAAAGATGGCAGGTATACGGTGCATCCAGTGGAAATGAGGAAGAACAAAGGGGAAGAGGAGGAGGAGGTTTTGCACCCTGTTTTTTCAGCCCTCTCTCTGGTGTCACACACGTCACAGGCTGAGGAGGAGGGAAGCAATCAATGATTTAAACAATAATGCAGCTCTCTGTATTCCCCGTCACACTCTCGCCTGCTTGCCGCTTCGAGGACTGTCACACACTGTCTCCGCCTCGACAGCTTATCTCCCGTATGCTGCTACTCCATCTTGTAGCTGTCCGCCAGTGTCCTCACTCACTCTCTCCAATCCCTTTCTCCCTCTCTCTCTCTCTCTCCCACATCCTCTCCATCGTTCTTCCTACCTCTCGTTCTCTCTCCCTACCCGACTGTGTTACTCACATGATGCCTTCACTCCTGGTTAATACACTGTGTCCCTATCTCACGCTGTCGCTCCATTCCCTCTTGCGCTCCTCGTGGAGTGGCAGGGCCGGCAGCCCGGCACAGTTTTAATGGATTGTTTTCAGAAGGTAAATGTGGAAGTTCTTTGGCTGATGCAGCTGGCCTTCTGTAAGACGTATACACTAAGAAGCCAAGAAGACAAGTGGACAGGAACTCTCTCTCTTTCTTTTCCACTGTCCCCGTACCCATTTCCTTCTGCCATTTCACACACTGTGGCTCTAGCTTAAAGGTATCAGCTTAAATTAAACCAACGGGACAAACAAATTACATCTGTCACCTTTGGTTTGCATGGACTTGACAGGAATTCAATGAAGGCCGCCATGTTTGTTTAGTGGAGTTCTAATCACACTTCAGTGATGGCTGCTCCAATCAGGCACTTGGATAACAGACTTGCTCTTCCACTGCTAAAGTTCAAAGGTTACACCGAGAACCGGCCTGTAACCTATGTATGGAAAAAATAGGAGCTTTCGTGAATCGATGTCGCAATAGCGAAGCTGTGGCCAGACGTGTGGCGGCGTGTCTCCGGGGAACGCTAATCTCGGCGTCATCAGTCAGGACGCTGAAGTTCGGCTGAGCTAGGGGTCAAGGGTCAAGCCCATCGGCCTGCTGACAGCCCATCCCTGCAGCTCCCAGCATGCAGCTGGTTTAAGGCTATCAGTGGGACAGCTGGAGTGAGAGCAGCTCATTATGGGCTTTTGACTGCAGACACCGGAACCACTGGGAGCAGATGCGCAGAATAATGCCGAAGCTGCGGCAGGCCCGTAATGGAGCCGAGACGCTGAGCGCAGGTGATACATGTCCTGTGAACTCAGAGGGTGTATGATGGTATTGGAAGCCTGCTGCTCCAGAGATCTGCCCAGATCATAGGCTTCTTTTTAACACAACCCCCACACGACAGGGAAGCCCAAAACCTGGCTCTAATTGGCACGCTGATTCATTTCCCATTCAGATTGTTGTTTCGCTGCAATTCTGTTCTTTTTCTTACAGATCTGAAATAGTTGGACCTCAATGTATTCAGCCCTGTTTTGCTCTCCAATGCTGATAACGAATTGAAGAATTTGGCATCAGTCAGCTGGGGAGCAGAATGGACCTGTCATGGCCGCCGTGAGCCATAATTACACGCTGGGCTGGCAGGTGCAACAGATTGTCTCTCTTTAATCTCTCGCAAAACAGAACGAATGCTCTCTGCAATTGTGCCGCCCTATTCAGCAGGTCATAGGTCAAAAGGTTACTTACCACTTTATAAAAATAATTGTTTTAGCATTGCCTGTCTTTGACGTGTGCTGATCATGTCCTTTATTGAAACGTAATGGAACGATAAATACAGAATTTGCTTTCGGCTTGAATGAAAACATTAGACAAAAGAGCAGTTTAAACTGGATTAAAACAAAGATGGACTAGAATGTGGTTGAAGCAGTTAGAATTGATTATTGAAGAATGGTAATAGGTGATCAATAGTTAATATGCAATTTTATGCTTTAATAAGGGACATTAATAACATGGAAGAAAGGTGTGTGTCAGTGTTAATGAAGCTCAATGACCTGCATTGACTGCCACTGTTCGGCCATTTCTTACCCGGAGATCCTCTTTAGCACCACTGCTTCGTACTTTCCAGGGTCAAGCTATGTTTACACGTCTAGCGCTGAAGATGCCCTCTTTAAAAATACATGGACAATAAACATCCCTTTTCTTCCCTGTCTTTATCCCTCAGATGCTCCTTCATTCATGGTGTCCAGCTCCATCTGCCCTTGTTTGATGAGGCCAGTTAAACGGTGGGAGAGGAAATGGACATTTGGGACAAAGCCTCCTGTTTTTCCAGGGGGACTAATATGTTGTGGGTCAACATCAAGGCTTGGTTCACAGCGTTGTCTCTATCTTAGGCAGTTGGACCCATGGTGCAGTGCCTGATAACGGGCCCCCATGACACAGCTCCATAATGAAGCCCATTTTGACCACTCATCCTGTGCTAAATGGCTATATTACTGGGATGGACATCAGTCCAGGTTTTGTTTACACAGTGGTTAACATGACCGCTGCACTATCATTCATTAGCTGGGAGGTTGTCCACATATTTTAATGCCACTTTTGGATGGAAGCACCAAATTGTGAAAAAAAAATAAAAATCACTGAATTTTTTTTCCCCCAGACTATTTCCAAACTAAATTGTCAGACATTGTGTTGCTCCCAGATACAATTCATGTGATCATTTTGTTTATGCTCTTAACCTCAATTAACGGAATACATTTATAAAATGGCTGCTATTTCTATTTCACACAAATTTTGGAAGTGACAATTTTGTTCACCCAAACTAATGGTGACAGAATTATAATTTTTTTTATTTTTTATATTCCAATTTTAATGGAAACACAGCTATTGTCCGCATTCAAAATTTGAATTGAATCATCTAGATGGCATACAAATTCTAAAGTTTATTGTTCTCCAAATCATTTAGCTGTTTCCTAATTGTACAGATATCATGAAGTAGGCTGTTATATTTGTGCCTATGCAGTTACAAAAATATAAAACAACTGACAATTTGTCCGTTTAAATATAAATATTTATTCTGTTCGAAGGTTTTCTTTAGGACTAATTAAACCCAAATTTAAAAAAACTTGAGGTTTGTTCAATGTGACATTACACAGAAGTGACAAAATGAGATACAATTGCATCATTAAACAAACGAGCCCTCAGGATTACAGCAAAAACACTAGCACAAGGACAAACCCTTAAACAGGACATCCATCAATCTAACAGGATCAATTTTCCAAAGGTCTCTGGATCAGGGATAAAGGAACGAGGGGTTAATCTCCAGAAATCATGTCCTTATTAATAACAATTTTTCAAATATCTAAAGCCTGTGAAAGAGTAACTAAAAAACTAATCAAAAGTGATGGCAGATCCTGCCTTTTTTCCCAAATGCAAATATAAAGTCTTGGTTGCTTTGAGTGTTGGCTTATGTTCATGTGGGCTTGTTTTTTTGATCTACTAATATTTCTGGACACGTTTTTCTTTCAATGCGATTTCCTCAACAAATTATATGCCGCCACCGAATCATAAAAATCCCTTGCTTTGAACGTCAAACTAAGAAAGCAACAGCATCTGATATTTCTGGAACAATTCAATCTGCAATTACTGTTAATTTGTCCTGACGAAATCATGTGAAAGCACTTGTCTCCTGAACTTAACGTTGTATGAGAATATTCATGTCTTTGACTTTCCACACTTAGAAGATAATTATTGTTATTACCATCACGGTTGAGATCACTCCACAAGGACATGTCAAGACAGTTAAAATCCACACAAGCCGACGCGCGCTACACAACACAGCAAAACGCAAAATGTCTCGTTATCACCTTCAAAATGATAATCAATTATGTCCTAGCGTGTTTCCCGCCGAGAACACAATGTTTTATTTGTATAATTACTCCCCCTCTGCTGTCGTTTAGATTCATATATTTATAAGCCGTGCAACTTTATTGATTTTACCATAAGGCTGCATCATTTCTGCACCATAAACAGATCCAGGCTTTCTAAACAGAACAACAGGGTTTAGTGTAAAACACAACCGTGTTGACAGGATGTATGATTAGCTGTGCAGGGGTTGGAAAGGGCCGCTTGGCAGACATAAAAGACAAGCTTTTCCTTTCAGAAGCAAATAAAGGGACACAAAGTGGACATCACATTGAATCATGCTCACAGTCAGAGGTGGTGGCTCAGCGTGCCGTTGACCAATCTCACTCGCTCAGAGCACACTTATAATCCTACAGGAAACCACTGGAGCTGATGTGACATATATGCTGGACGCACACAAACACAAAGCCCCTTATTTCACTCTTGGATGTGGTTAAGAGAGATAACCACAAACTGGAAATTCACTCTTCGACGTCGCACCCGGCCACTTTTTTTGACTTATTATTGCAGACTGTTATCCAAATAGAGTTTCGCCTGAGTTATTCAAGGACGGCCCTGTGTATGAATACAGCCTCAACACCCTTTGCAAGGGACCTTAAAGCATTCAAGACAGCCATCTGATAAGGCAATTAGTGTAATATATTGTCTTGATTTGATTCATATTAGCCTCACTTGATTTACTGTGCACGGTCTGCAGAAGAGCTAAGATCCAGACAGCATGTCCCATGCCAGAGTTGATTTAAATGTCTATCTATGGATGCTGGGAGTATATCCCAGAGTACTGGGGTTGTTGGCGCTGGGGCGGCACCATAAACGACCATTTAAAGTGGCAGTTGATAATCTAAATTCAAAGTGACGGCAAACCAAAGAAGCGTCTTGTCAGATAAAGCATCTGTTTTTGCTCTTTTAACTCAGAGCCTGTGATGACGTTTGGTGTTGGAGTATGTGAGTTTGGGCTTTAGTTTTCTTTTTTTGTGTTCATAATCATTTATATGTTTGGATTATCACATCAAATAAATTGTATTTAGATTTTAGTCAACCACAGAATGATAATAATGACAGAAAAAATTCATCCCTTATCCAACAGGGTTGACTCAGATGTACATTGCACTGTCATATTAATTATTTATGGAATGGTGAATTTATGGCCCTGTCTGGGCAGGCTGCTAAATCTGAATGGCCAAATATTGAGATTTTAGCGCTATGCTTTTAAATCACCCCTTGATTTGTCTCTGCTTGTTTTTCAGTGGCTTTGTGCTTCAGGTCATGAGTGGCATTTGCTTGTGTGGCCCCTAATTGCTGATAAAATAAAAGTTATGTAATATAAAATGTATAAAAAAATAATATAATGTGATGATTTAAATTGTTAAAATAATATAGAATTTTATAATAACTTAAAAACCTGTATTAGTCAAATAGCTTTTACATTTTAATTTCTGTTGTTGAATATTTTAAGATGGTACAAAAAAGCTTCACAGAAAACAAACAAATCAATAAACTGTCAGACTCTGTTCCATGTTTTGTGTGTGTCCTGCTCCCCATGTGCCTTCCCATGCCCTTATTTGGTTAGGTTCCTGTTCCTGTCCTGATTAGTTTATTTCATTTGTCCCAGGTGTTTCCCTTGGTTTTATTGCTCCCAGGTGTGTCACGTCATCCCCTCCTCCTGTGTGTGTGTATAAAATGTGTTCCCAGTCCCAAGTTCTCTGTCCGCTGTTGTACGTCTTCGTGTGAACGTCTTCCTGTGTTCGTCTCCCTTGGTGCAAATAAAGTCTTGTCAACATATTCTCCAGCGTCTCCTCGTCCCTCGTGTGTGTGTGCATCGTGACATAAACAAATGATTTTTTCTGAGGTTATATAAATAAAGATTTTTTATTTTTTTTTACAAGAAAATACTACTTCTGTATTTCTACTTCAAAATTTCACAATCAATTCAATGTGCTACTTGCCGTTTTTTGTAATTGTACAAATTTACTAGCAATTTCGGTAACACTTGACTCAAAGTAAAATTCATGGGTAATGCATTATAAAGGGTTATTAAAGGTTAAAATGCATTATAATTATTCATAATGTTCGTTGTAATATATCTTATAAATAATTATAACCACATGCATAGTGTAACAATGAACTGATAAGTGTTATAATGTATTACCTTGTAGTTACAATTAGTCATACGATTGTACAATGCATTATAAGGTACATTACAAGGCATACTTAATGCATTAAAACTACTTTTATAATTATACATAAAGGCTTTAAGTAAGGTATTACTGCAATTTCTAAGTGAAAATTGTCACGTAAATCCTACACCAAACTATTTTCAGTGTAGTATTATAGAGATCACAGCCAGGCCTGTATGGAAATATATGAACTTGCTGTCTTTTTAATAAACAGTCATCTGATGTAAATTCGTGTTTATGACATCAGCTGGTGTGCATTCTGTTTTTTCATTGACAATCAGAGCAACGTCACTTATTTTCTTCATTGAATGGCCAGACCGAACGTTCAGTTTCTTAACAACGCTGGGCTGTATCATTTCCCAACTAATGGAGCAGCAAATGGGATAACAAGGCCCTCTAGATTTGTAGGCTGTCTTTGAAATTAGCACATTTACGAGCTCTGTCTAAATTAAACAAATCATTGATTTTATGTAGGGGAGTTATAGCACCATATTCTGGAGCGGAGTCTGAGAAGCTTGAGAGCAATCGGGTTTCCCTGCTTGCGTTGTCTCACTTTCCCTTCATTCCTGATGCTGTTTCCTGAGAAACAATCTCTCACCCCCCAGGTACTCGGTGCCACACCACCAAGAGGAAACAAAGCCTCCGCTCCTCAAACGAGCGAAAGCTGCGTGTCCCCATGTTGGAGTGTGACACACGCCGGGCCCTGCCTTTAGTTAAATATGAAAGCGCCGAGCGTGTGTGTGTGTGTGTGTATTTGGAGAGAGTGACTGCCAGGACTCACAGAATCAGCTGCAGAACCATTTTTAGAGCTCTCGTTTCCCCTTCTCTCCCCGTCTCCTTTGATCATGTAGCACTGTCTACAGTATGAATGCTTACGCGCTCGCTCTCCCCCTCTGTCTTTCAGTCTCTCTGTTCTTTTGTGTGTGTTTGTGCATGTGTGTATAGAGTCGTCACAATAGATCCATTGATGGGTGTCCTCAGGTTCAGATTTAGATAAGAAGAGAGGCCTTGTGTAATTTTGGTAAAAAAAAAAAAAAAAAAGCCAAGCGGTTTTCATCAGTTTTCTTGGTGGGGTAAATCTTCTTCTTGACACCTAGAGTACAGTAAATGGTTGACAAAAAGAGTGAAAGAGAAATGTAATGTTTTTTTTGTTTTTTGCAGGAATCTCAGTGTGACATATTCATCTGCCATTTCTATCTTTGCTTCTAATTTATACTCGTTTCTACTTAGAAGTGTTTAAAGGGCTAGTTCACCCAAAAAATGAAAATAAAAAAGAAGATATTTTGAGGAATATCTTAATGTTTTTTGTTCATACAATGAAAGATGGACTTCAGGAGAAACTCCGTTGACCACCCCCCACTGACCATCGACAGCTCGACTGTGGAGAGAGTCAGCAGCACTAAATTCCTGGGGGTGCACATCACAGAGGATCTCACCTGGACCACCAACACCATGTCACTCTCCAAGAAGGCACAACAGCGCCTACACTTTCTCCGCCGGCTGAAAAGAGCAAGTCTCCCTCCACCCATCCTCACCACATTCTATAGGGGCACCATTGAGTGCGTGCTGACCAGCTGCATCACTGTCTGGTATGGGAACTGTAGTGCAGCAGACCGCAAGACCCTCCAGCGGACAGTGAACACAGCTGCAAAGATCATCGGTGCCCCTCTCCCCTCCATCCTGGACATAGAATGACAATAAAGCTCAACTTGACTTGACTTGAACTTGAGATTAAAAAAAACTATTAGAAGATATTAAAATGTCTTCTTTTATCTTTGACAGAAGAAAGCCATACAGGTTTGGAACGACATAAAGGTGAGTAAATGATTACAGAATTTTCTTTTTTGGTAAACTATCCCCTTAAATTTCATATCAGACTGGGTAAAACATCTAATTTCTGAATCCTATTTATACTTGTATCTACTGAAGGGTGTTTAAAGGGATAGTTCACCCGAAAGTGAAAAAAGATATTTTGAAAATGTTTTTGTTCATATAATGAAAGTAAAAAACACTGGACCCCAGTGTTCTTTAACATATCTTATTTTGTATTTCACAGAAATCAGTCAGTCATATAGGTTTGGAACGACATGAGGGTGAGTAAACGATGACAGAATTTTCATTTTTGAGTGAACTATCCCTTTAATTTTCATATCAGACTGGGTGTAACGTTTGTTTTTGTCAGGTGAAAAGAAAAGTTCATATTGTAACTGTCAGTCATTTCTACAGCAGCCCCATTTTGCTTGTCCATTACATTCCTTATTTTGTCCTTTTTTTTAATTATTTTAAAAAAGTAATCTACTCGCGGAGACAGGCTCAGTGACAACGGCGTAATCTTAGGTTACAGTCCAGGAATACAGCATTTAATTTACCAGCTCTTAGCATGAGCACTTCCAAGTGCTAAGTGACAGAAATGAATAGCCATCTGAAGCACATGGCTGACATATGCTAATGAGGAATCTGTGCCGAGGCTCCATTGTGCGGGACATCTCGCTATAGGTCCTCTGGTACCCGTTTCACTGCGACCACAGTTGTAAAGGTAATAATTAAGACCTGACTGGTGTGTTGAAGAGATGTCTCTGTTATTACTGCGGCCACCCTGCCTCAACATGGGTCCCTCAATTATCACTGTGCTCTGCATTAAAGGGACATCTGAGAAGTCAAAATCACTCAACATTAAATTAACGTGTGATGTTTAACTTCCCTTTTGAACGGTGATGATTTTTACTCCTCTTCTGTGTTCACATGGACGTGGCAAGAATGACAAACGAGACCTGAAAGCAATAAAAAGAGCACTTATCAGGCCAGATTAACAACATTAAGTATATTTTAAAACAAAAACACTTGATTAAGCTGTTAATATATTTTATCTAAGTTCAAACATTTTCTGCATTGATCACTAAAAGTAGGATGCCTCTATATCATAAATAGAAAGCGGATCATTTACACTCGGATGAAGCTCTCTGGCTACCTCAACTTTTATATCGACTGAAGTGTAGATTTATAAATGTCCCAGCTTTGCTTGTAATGGATTCAATCAAGTCATAGTAATATGTTTTGTTATTTGATACAGTCCAGAGAGAATGTAAAATAATTTCAATCGAATCAAGGGGCTCTGGAAATGGAGGAGAGGATTTGTGCTTAAGCCTGGTAAAAAGAGCTGTCATCAAAGCACTTCACCAATCCACACCAGTCCATTTAGAGACATGTTAAGAGACTGAGGCCTGAAATTTGATTTTGAATGGAAAGGGACCTTGGACATGGATGGGCTTTTTCCTCCTCTGTTTCACTGATGCTTTAACGGAGGTCATTAGCAATACAAGAGAGTGCTAATGTAATGCAGTAATGCACATATGTATGGCTACTGCCCTCCCATCACCCCAACATTGCAGTCCCTCCTATTACTCTGGTCTGGGAACACACAACAAACTTGCTTTACTGACTTCTTATAAAAAATGAAATAAAACACGGCATTATTTACAAAGCGAGACATTTGTAAACTTGCGCTTTATATTAGCTCTCTCTACCCTTAAGCTGAATAAAAGTGTAATTCCAGCTCCGTCCAGCAGGTGGATTTCTGCGTGGTGTCGAATCATATGAGTCTGTTACTGTTTGAACATGTTTACTAATATACTGTCATTTAGTTTAAATAAAGCTGTATAAATAATATCACAGCAGCTTATGTGTGTTCGCTTTCATTTTGTTTAATTAAAAAAAACATAAACGAGTAAAACGCATGTTTCCCGTTTTTTTGCAGACTGACAAATGTTCTCAAGCGGAATTCGTCGTACTTATTCAAATTCAGTAGCAGGTATGTGCAAAAATAAGCAACAAGTAGACTATAATTATTTTTTACAGCATGTAAAAACACTTATATGGACTAAAAATAGCTGAAGATAAACTCGCGAGCAACCCGGTGCGCGCGATGGGACGCTGCACACTTACCTATTTCTGTAAAGACCTGGCGCATTGTTGAAATATCTTTTGTTTTGCCGTGGACTTAATTTTCCAGGTCTTCTAAATGGTGAGGAGAGACGATCATTCATTCCGTGCTCACAAAACAGCCTCTGAGATCCCCCACGGGAGCGTGGAGAAGGGGGGTCAGGGTCCTCAGCGCTCGAGGAGGAGAGAATGAATGTCAGTCAATGAGCGAACCTGGCGCTGAGCGGCAGCACTGCACCTCCAACACTGTTTCCACCTCTGAGCAAATCTCTGCCTATCGTCTCTACTTTGCTACTGAACGCAGACTAGTTCTCATCGGTACATGCAACTGATACAACTCTCAACGCACTACACGACCCGGGAAACTGTCTGACGCGCGGCGACCGTCTCGGTTCTTTCCTCGAGGTGCGACTCTACTTTGCTTCTCATGCTTCGCGGTGATCTTCGCTCGCCTGTTTCGAAAAGTTTCAGTTGTGGGGATAAAAGGACAGCTAAATCTTCCAAAGGGATTTTTTAAACAACGTAAGTGCTCTGAATGTCTTGACAGCGATTGTTTTTATGACCCCGTGGGAACGCGTCTAATGTCGTTTCTGTGAAGAAATCTAGTTTTATCTGACTGTTTAATGAGTGACCTCGAGCCTGATTTAACGCACCCTAACGTGGCCTGTGTCTTGCTCCGGGATAGCACGGCATTTGTTATTGTTGTTGTTTGATTTTTGTTGTGTGGAAATTCAGTTAAGGTGATGATGCGCAACTTTATTATTTCATATCAATAGATCTCCTATCAGATACCATGTTTCGCTCGCGCGTAATGGCTTGATTGCGACAATAATTTTAGTGACTCTTTATGGAGCACCTTCGCTTTTATTGTGGAAGTGTTACTGAACTCCTAAAACATTTAAGCAGCTAACTTTGCTTCGCCTTTAACATCAGTTCCTGGTGTTAAAGTTTGCAGAAATTGACCTCTGGTTAACTGACTGGAATGCCATAGCCTACTTCTGAGAACGTGAGAAACACGTATTACGCTTAAAAGATGTCTACATATTATTAACAAATAAATCATTAGGACCCTAAACAATCTTGTTTATCACGGCGTAACGTTTCAAAAATGCCGGTTCATATAAACTCTCATTTTCTAGTTGCTCTCTTGCACAAGCGCTTTCTAGTGTCGTGGGAAAGTAGACAGGTCAATGAAATACTAGTGTTTTTGGTTGATGGAACTAAAGAGGAACTTGTTATAATGAGACCCGTAATGGTGTGCGCGTGTCTGCGGCCACCCACGAGTATAACATGCTTGTGTGTGATGTTTAGTGGGTTAACCTTTAATAACTAAACGTTATCAGTGCAGACCGGGCTTTTAAACCAGCTGCTTGAGTAGTTCAGTTACGCTCCCAACTAATTTGTGACTGGTATAGTGGACGTGAGAACTGCTCCTGTGAGTGAAGATTTTACTGTTCCATTTATAGTCCCCTCCGTTTAGAGTCTGTAATGAGAGCGGGAATTAATGCGCTCGAGACCAATGTTGCGGATAATTTATATTTTGTTCTCAAGCCACAATAGACTGTTGGCCTGCGTTTCACTCTTTATTTTTCTTCTCTGTAAGTGCGCATGTGTGTTAATTGAAAAAGAAATGTGTAGTTTTAAATGAATCTGTCCACAATGGTTGTTAAATAAGAAAACTATAGGCCTACTCGGAGCAGTTAGTTGGATAGCATTTATAACGGGATCGAATCCGTTCAGTAAGGAAACAAGGTGCAAGGAAACACCTGTTTACTATGGGTCACTACAATTTACACACATACGGGAGTGTTTCCGCTGTGCTCGTGAGTTGTTAATAGAATTTCCAAGGAAAATTCTGAGCAAAGCTCTCAGACTAAGACTAAGTTATCTACGACTTATTCCTTTAATGTATATTCTCCACAATGTTACAAAAACATTCTCGCGTTGCTTGCTTAGATTATGATTTGTTTTTGATTATTTGCAGTTTGCAATAATTTGAATAATTCTACTAACGCATTATTTGTAGCCTGTTTTTTTTAACAACAGCATTGTTTTTAATCTATTTTTAACAACAAAAATAAATTTTAGAAAAGCAAACAAACACCTGTCTTCAATTCTACAACGTAAAAGGAGCATTTTTGCGTAATAGTTTGTTTACATTAATAGGTCTGTTTAATCTATTTAATATTTTCAGTGCTAGGACAGAGCTACATGTCTAAACAGCCTGTAATTCTCCTTACTCTTTTTCTTCTTCACAGTCACATCAATTATTTATATTTAGGCTGACAGAATACATTCGTTGTTAAGTAAATAGCCTCATTAATTTAACATATTTCATTTGTGAATTTTCATTTGTAAGAGGGAGTTTATTAGCTCATTATTTTATTCCAGTATTATTTAACGGCCTTGTGCAGTAAATATGTAACTATTTTGCACTTTACAACTGTGAATAGCCTACATTGCAATTGACTCGGTTTATTATTTATACATTTATATTTACAAAAGCAACAAACAACAATATCTGGTACTCCCAAATCTATATTAAATGATTTTATTCGTTGTTTATTTTTAAAAGGTTATAGCCTGCAGGACAGGAACGCGCTTTATTTACTCGCTTTCATTTAGACTGGCCGAATCATTTTTCACCATTACACGCTTAATTTGCTCGATATTTAATTGTAGATTTTTAGTCATAAATCTTTATCATTACACTTAATATTTCGTTTGGCCGTGTTTGATGATTACATAGATATTTAAATAATAGCATCATGCTTATGTTTTTGAATCTCGGAAATAGCATTACATAATGAAATTATGGTCCTCAAATATTACAGTGTCCTTTAAGATAAGTGTGTTAATTGATATTTGTACTGAAACGAGCAGGGCCAAAATCACTTGAGAATGTTAAATTAGAGTAGGCCTATATGATATATATAAGCAAGGGACAGTGAGATACGGAGCCTTGTGAAATGCACTATATTGACTTCAGTGTTCATTTGAATTATTTTTAAATTAATTTTCATTCTAATTATACAGGGAGGAGTATGCAAAACATCGGTTGAAACATTTAGATTTCTTAAATAGTCTCAAATTTATTTGTATGCTTTTTAATCCGTTTTTATCAAAAATGATGAATAAAAGCAAATTAACCGAATTAAATCACTGCACCCTGTTGCGCTCCTGCATCCAAAACTTCAACATCGCGTTTCTATTCATTCTAGCTGATTTAAAGTTTTGATCCCATAAACGTGTGAGTTTATTTATTTGCCCCGAATTATTTAACACAATAGTCCCAATGAGACAGCAGGATGGAAGAAAAGTAGATGCAAAGATGGAAGAGGATGGAAGAAAAGTAGCAGATGATTTATTCGTCAGCGTTTCGATTTTCAGCCCTGCGTTTTCTGTTCTGTCCTTTTCAGCGCCGATGTCAGTTGCTATTGCTTCTCATTGATCCCCGTGCAAAGTGAGAAGTGAACTAAAATTAATGTCGATTCCAGTGGCCGGATCAATGGCCAGAGTTATTTTAATCTGGATTTGTAGCATTAAAAAAGAGCAAGCGCAATCAAACGGTTTCATTCTTGTTAACAATTAGAAGGAAAGGAGAGCATCCTTCCCCACAGATAGCGAGGATGGCGACAGCAAGAAGTTCTGCGGCTCTAACTTACAATAATATGTGACTGAGAAAGTCTTTCTGGTCTGGATTCATAAGAAAATTCCATCCGAAACCGCGCACTGAAAGTAAATGAAGCACGCATTTCTCAAATGCAGCGGCTTGATTGGCCCTTTGTCTATTCCATGTTATCGACAAGCGTGCTGTTTCCCAACGAATTAAACTAGAATTAACCCCGTTAACTCGTACCCACCCGCCCTCGTGCATGTTTATGTTTTCACGTGCTAATAAACACTTCACAGAAAGCTCATTTGTCATGCAGATGGTGGCATGGTATGGTAATTAAAATAATCTACAAATAATACCACAGTTTGAGCACAGGGAAAGGTCGTGGTCCTCAAAGGATTCTTTTGAATTTGTCGAGAAATATGTAAGATGCGCGTGCGTGACAAGCCTTTTGGACGGTTGTATAAAGATGAAAATAATCAGGTGTAGTCCTTGGATTGCCTAACTTCACCATGTCCCCTTCCATTATGTTTCGAAACGTGCAGACACGCCTATTCATGTACCTTTTTATTTAGTGCCGAGGCGGAACATTTGAAATTTTATGGTGAGTGAGATACTTTGTTTGTCAGGTAAAGCGCCCCAACCGCAGCAAAGCCTTTGAATAAAATCTGCTGCTGCTCGTTTTTTTTTTTTTTGTTTTTTTTTTGAACACTTGTTATCGCTTTCGTCCTCTTTTACTAGATTGTATGCTGTAACTATATATAGTTTATTTCTTATTAAGAGTTAAGATATTGTGGTTTTTATTTATATTTAATTGCTTTTAATGCTTACAGTTTTGCTCATTGCTGATGTTTTTATCATGTCTTTTTAACTTATATTAATTATTAAATTACTAAATTAAATTTATAAATACTATATTAACGATAGTTTAATTAGAATAAACTGCCGCGCATTGACCTTATGATAAACTGTATTTATTTTGTCTCAGTCATTGCGGTGACACTCAACGGGGCGTTGGCTGTGCGTGCACTCTTTAAAATAACACACAGATTTTCACAATTTATATATATATAATAGTGCAACAAACAAGTCCTGTGTGAATAAATATAAAACTTATGGCAAACAAACAAAACTGCATGTTAAAGTCATAGAGATTTCTGTTAGAGCTGAGCTGCCTGAAGATTCATTGGCTATGCTAGTTTTTGTAGTTTGTTCTTTTTTGATTTACCTAGCTGTTCATTATTTAGATGTGAGTTTTAGAGCTGTAGAATAAGTTAATTTTACACCCTCTCTCACAAGGCATTACCAGTGCATTTGCCTGGGATCAATAAGAGTCCTATATCTCTCTGCTTGTCTGAATGTTGCTTGGTATCTTCCCACTGAACATTAGTCTAGGAGTGAGACACAGCTCTTCCCACCAGTTTAGAAATGCATATAAATGCCTTTTACATTAGTTATTGTGTTTTATTCTTACAGCGAGAAAATGCATGAATTTTTTTATGCACAAGTTCAGTGATTCTGTTTTCTAACTTGGTGGAAAATGTTGTGGAACTGAACTTGGAATAAGAGGCCAACGTGCTAGTTAAATTAATCTTGTGTTTTATAAGACAGGCCAGCCAACATGTTCAGGCGGTTTAGTAGCAGACTGCTCTCGCATTGTGCTTCGTTATCTATTATTGACGAGCCCCTGGTTGGCAAACAGTGTGCTCAAACTATGCGAAATCAAAACAGTGTAAAATCTCTCTTTCTCTTTCTCTCTCTCTCTCTTGTCTCGGTACACAGTGGCGGGCAGCAGTGGACAACTGTAAGGGCGGTGAGGTGGGTGGGTGGGTTGCTGTCACCTCGGCTTCTTTGCAGTCCAGTCCAGGCTCTGAGCACAGAGGATCCAGACACCTTGCAAATAATCTGGGCTTAGTGAGGAATTAGTTGGCTCAGGTGGGTAGGATGAGACAAACAGTCCATCAGCCCCTGAAATGAATAGGGCAAGCAGGACAGGAAACTTTGAAAATCATTTTGTTCACAATGAATCAATGTTCCCCGGTGCCCGCCACAAAGCTTTATTTGAAAAGCAAATCCTCACTTATTCTGACAGCTCATGCCGAGTGGCACGTTTTCCACGCCTAGAGTAAATCGTGCAAATTTTGTCGGGGGGAAAAAAAAAAGTTGCGAAAGTTTAGAGGCAGGCCCTTGGTATACTTATGCAGGCGATAAGATCCAATAAAGCAGTGATTGATTACCACTATTTATTGCTGGGTTTTATTGTGTGTCATACACTGTGGGGAATTTATTTGTTGATAGTGAACTGGAGTGTTGAGACACAGCTTGTACTATCATTATTGATTTAGTTAGCTGTATGTCCAAGTGTCATTATCCTTCACTGCATTCTCAGTCTGTCATTAAATCTCACTTTCACGTCTTCGGGATGCGGGCGTTCATTTTTTTATGTCTCATACCGCAGCTGCTGCACATTATTGAATTGTTCCGAGGAAGATTTCATATCACGAGGGCTTTGATTCTAATTCAGCAGGATATATTATCTGCGTGGTCCTAAGTTGCAGGCCAGCCGATGGTGAATGACTGTATTTTCAATAATATCGACTGTCCTCCAGTCCAAAAGCGCTTCCTTGCGGAATACTAAGTGAGCCGTCCTCTGCCGAGCAAGTGCAGCCTGGGCGTTCCGCGTGGCACCTTTTACCCTCCTCACTGCAAATATTTAACACCGCTTCCCTGATTGACAAGCCGAGGGGAGACTGGAGTGGCGTGTTTGTGTCGGTGGCGGCAGCCATTTCGAGTGGATGCTTAAGAAGTCTGTTGTGGATAAACATAAGTTTACCCTCCAGGGTGATTAAAAATCGTAACGAGTGCTAGAGTGCTGCTGAGACCCTTCAGACAAAGGCGTTTGGGAAGTTTTCAAGAGCAAAGTAGTTAAAATGTGCTTCGTACTGCGCCAGTGTCATTTCCTGCGACGTCGTTTGAGGGCTCTCCATTTTAGCAGCTGCACACATAACAGCCTTCACACCACATCATATTTTTTGACACC
This sequence comes from Sinocyclocheilus anshuiensis, assembly GCF_001515605.1. NCBI lineage: Eukaryota > Metazoa > Chordata > Actinopteri > Cypriniformes > Cyprinidae > Sinocyclocheilus > Sinocyclocheilus anshuiensis. The sequence goes on from NW_015549572.1 coordinate 649,879, forward strand.
GCTGGAAGCTGCTCAGTGAAAGTTAAAAAAGCGTGAGAAATCGTTGGCATGGCTTAATTTGGAGCAGCAATTAGCATGAAATCCCTTCGTCGTCCGCATTCTTGTAACTGTTGCCGTTTTTGTCTTCTCACATGGTGTGTAGCTCAGACAGTTTTCAGATGTTTGGGTTTGAATGTGTGTGTTTTCCGAGGGTATTGAATGACAGTGTCTGCCCTGTCCTGTAATAAAATGTAAGAGTGGCACTTTCACGGTTGTCAACAATCTCTAAATATACTACAGACAGGCAGAGGAGCAGGAGCTGCGGTTTGAGTGACACCCTCCGCCGAAACTTTTGCATTTTCTCTCAGCAGTCAAATTTGACAGTCGTTTGTTGTAGATGAAATTGGATTCATTTGCTCTGCTCCCCATAGCTGTGCCGAGAAAATGTGTCGTTGACAACTTCTTATTTGTCTTTGTTGTACCCTTTCTGTTTTCTTACATCACTAACTTTCTGAGAGAGACACATAGCTCATCACGGCAACTGACACTGCAATATCATAACAATGTAATTTGAAAAGGAAACGCAATGCTTATGCTGGATCACTTTAACAGTGACAGATTTATTTATTTTTTCCCCGGATAATCAATCTCAATTTTTAACTTGTGACAAATAAAACATAATGAAACTTAAATATAAGTTCCTAGGAGGATTAATTATTATTTCTATTAAATTAAATGTAAAACTAATAACGTATTTATTTGTACTTGTTTCATTTAGTCTCTGTAGTTATTTTATGTCAACACCAGCTTTTTTGCTTTGTCATTCAAGTCTGTTTTTTAATAATCTTTGCAATACAGAGATGAATTACAATGTTGAGCACTTTGTAATGGATTTTAGTTTGCCTCATTTAAGATGGTTTCTTGAATCTTGGATTTTTCGCATGAAGATTGATAGACGGAGGCAAAGAAGCGTGACAAGTTGAGGTGGACATTGCGGTCATGTACCCCCCTTTCGACCTCTCTCGCTGTCTCTGTTTCTCTCTCTCTCTCACACACACACACACACACACACACACACAATGCGCAAAACTCCGCATTTGAACAGTCAGTTTATGTCAACACGAGCTTTTGTACTTTGTCATTCAAGTCTACTTTTTAATCTTGCAATACAGAGATGAATTACTATGTTGAGCACTTTGAAATGGATTTTATTTTGCCTCATTTAAGATGGTTTCTTGAATCTTTGATTTTGCTTGCAAAGATTAGATTTTTCTTGATAGACGGAGGGAAAGAAGCGTGACAAGAGTTGTGGTGGACATTGCGCAGTCTCTGTTTCTCGCTCACACACTCTTTGGCGTGTCAGTGTGTGTCAGGCTGACTCACTGCTCTCTTTGGTTGCTCTGAGACACTGGGCTCTCAGTTTGTGCATGCTTTTGTGCGTGTGTGTAGCTGGGGCACCAGGCAGACCGGCCGCAGCCACAGAAATGATTAGCACATCTGTACAACACTCAGCCTAGTCATGCCCCCTCTTTCTCTCTCTCTGGTGCGCCATTGGGGGGATATCCTGTGTCCTTTTATTGGATTGTCAGTTTCACACTGCCTGACTGCGCTGATGGTAATGATAATAAAATTGAAATATCCAGGTACTTATCACTGTATTACCTTGCTATCAACACCCACCCGCACTCATTTTTTAGAGGTTATCCGAGGGGAGAGATTCGATACAGAGACGAGGCCCTGATGAGTGTGAGAGTGGAAAAAAAGAGGGGGCTTTTGATATTGGTAAATTTTCAAGGTGCTATTTTCCCAGCTAAGCCGAGTGAGAAGATGGAACGTAATGCGATTCTTGGGCTTCTCGCCAGCATCAAGCGGTGTAGTGTAACCCATTTTCAACAGACAGGAAACGGCACACATTCCCCTGCCATGTATGTGATAATGTAAAGCTCTTTTTACTGGGCCGCAGAGTGTGTGTGTGGAGATCGAGTTTTAAAATTGATTCGAATGAGTGTTCTGGACAGCTGATATCTGTAAAAATGCCCTGATAAATTCCCCAGGAGTTTCTTTGATGCAGTTTGATATTCTGTGTGGCATTTGAAATGGCCTCATCGTGACACAAGTCTAAAGGCCCATCTATTTGAATTACTCTGAATAAGAGGACCTGCTCTCCAGATGCACAGATTAAATTCTGTTTTCCATACACACACGTGACATCTCACAACGTGCTTTACCGTTTAAAAGTTTGCGGTTAGTATACGTTTTTTTTTTATGTTTATAAAAGAAGATTCTTATGCTCACCAAGGCTGCATTTATTAAATCAAAAATAATTATTTTTTTAAATGTTGTGAAATATTATTACAATTTAAAGTAACTGGTTTCTATTTTGCTGTACTTTAAAATGTAATTTATTCCTATGATGGCAAAGCTGAATTTTTATCAGCCATTACTCCAGTTTTCAGTGTCATGTGATCCTTAAAAAAATATTTTAATATGCTGATTTGCTTCTCAACAAACATTTCTTGTTATTATTAATGTTGAAAATATTACTTAATATTTTTGTGTAAACCATGATACATTTTCCCCTGATTTTTAGAAATAATAGAAAGTTCAAAAGAACAGCATTTATCTGAAATAGAAATCTTTTGCCACATTATACATGACTTTGATGTCAGTTTTAATTAGATTAATGCATGCTTGCTGAATAAAACTATTAATTTCTTAAAAAAAAAATGTATTGACCTCAAACTTTTGAACAGTAGTGTAGTTCACTTTTATGTCCTCAAATAACTAATATTCAAAATCAAAAAGTAATCTTTTTATACCCATTTAACCCCTTTTCAATAATGGTCAATGATAAAAAGAAAGAATTTTAATGCTGTTAAACAGAGTAATTTTGATTTGTTTTGATTTGAGTGAGCAGTTTGAGCAGTACAGTAATTTCTGAATTTAATGTATGTTAAATGTCCATTTAACTTGTAATAGATCACTTTCGGGTCACCCTCAAGGGGTTGGCGATGACGGACAGACGCACACGCGCACAAATAGACACTAAAACGCTTCTCATTAAACCCACTCACACTTTTGCCAATCAGTGAATATTATCCTCCAGGGCTTCTTCTCAGGCTGTTTGGCTGCAGCAGGGGTCAAAGGGTGAAGTGTGGCTAATTTATTCATTCATTCAAATTTCCTGTGCAGATGGCAGGCTGATATGATATCAGTATGAGAATCCCATCGGAGGCAGAGGACCAGGGTGTTCACACGAGCAGGGCCGCGCTCTTATCTGATCAGCGCACGGCTCTTATCTGCCTCAGACGCCGTTCTGCTCCGCAGACAGGGAGATGGAGTAAGAGGCTTATATGTGATCTGAACCTCAGATCTGCGGGGGGAAACTTTCTATTTCGGAAAGGGAAAAGTAGGCAAGAGTTTCAGAGTGTTTTTAAGTGGTTTAACTCCTCCTCTGTTCAACTTTCTTCAGGTGGAGGACCGTCGAGGATGAGCCGCCAGTGAGAGCGACCCACGATTCTGCCAGAGAGTTGACAGCGCAAAAGTTTGCACCATTCTGCCCATACCGTTTACCCCGTCTCTCTTCTCTCCACCCCTCCCCCATACCCCTCTGCTCTCACCCCTAACCCCACCTCCACCCAACCACAGCCCAGTCTCCAAAATGGACTTGCACCGGGCAGCTTTTAAAATGGAGAGCTCCTCCTACCTGCCCAACCCGTTAGCATCCCCGGCGCTAATGGTGCTAGCATCAACTGCGGAGGCCAGCCGCGATGCCTCCATCCCCTGCCAGCAGCCTCGCCCGTTCGGCGTGCCAGTTTCTGTGGAGAAGGACATTCACCTACCCTTCAACAATGGTTCCTACACGTTTGCCTCCATGTACCACCGGCAGGGCGCTGTACCACCAGGCTTCCCAAACAGGGACTTCCCTCCTTCCCTCCTACACCTCCATCATCAGTTTGCCCCACCAAATCTGGACTGCTCCCCCATAAGCATGCTCAACCACAGCGGTGTTGGGGCCTTCCGGCCCTTCGCTTCTCCTCCGGAGGACCGTGATGGAGTGGGAGGTGGATACCAGTCCGCCTTCACCCCAGCCAAGCGGCTAAAGGGCTGCCTGGAGGCCGAGGCCTCTCCGCACCTGCGCTACTCGGACGCAGAAGGGAAAGAGTATGACTTTGGCGGTGCTCAAATCCCCTCCAGCTCGCCTAGTGCTCTCAAAGCTGTGGAAGATGCAGGGAAGAAGATCTTCGCAGTGTCAGGCCTGCTGTCAGACCGAGAAACCTCGTCCAGTCCGGAGGATCGCATTGAACGCTGTGAGTACACTCTTTTTTTGTTTTCAAATGAAGTGCATTATTACTGTCCACTAACTGTGTTACATCTGTACAAATAACTAAAATACTTAAGAGTCTACTACTACTTTTAGATCACTAAATTGATTTTTTGTGGGGCCACACTAACACACATTTGTTTGAGAAATTTTGTTTTGTTTCACATATTGATTATTTTGTCTCTTTTTATGTAAACATATAATAGGTTAGACTTATAGTTAATTAAACTAAAATAATCTAAAGTGATTTAAGAAAAACATTTAAAATAATGAACTGATTAAAAAACAGTTGAAGATAACCAATAAAGATAACCATTTAAATTAATCCAAAGAGCAATGAATATATATACAGTATATATATATATATATATATATATACACACACAATATATATATGAGTGTGTGTAACAGTGCTTAACTTATAAATTTCTTGTCGTGATATGTTATCCCTATAATGTAGAAAGTGTGTCCCACTTCACAAGTCAAACTGCTGGGGAATGTTTAGAGAGTGTGCCCTACCAGTCTTACAGAGCAGATAAATTCCACAGATAAAACTCATAAATGAAATGGAGGTTTCTCTTGGGCGAGAGTGTGTGTGAATGAGTGTGTATGTGTGTGTTTGGGAGGTGAGGAAATGTGAAATGTGTGCACAGATTCATAAGACCTCTGCTGAATGGAAGCCCAGTGGTATTACTGTAGTAATCTAACCTGACCACTCTTACTCAAATACATTAGAAGTCCCAGTGAAAACATAGGTACACACACAGAGTTCTACAATCTCTTTCTTATCCGCTTTCATTCTCAAGATATTTACTAGTGAAAAGAAGTAATTGTCTTTCTAAATAAATCAAATTTGAGAAGAATATTTATGTTATGAGACACACATTAATGAAATTAATTTTAAAATTATTATTAAAATTATTTAACAATAATTACTAAACACACAAATAAGTGTATTTCTTTTAGTAAATTGTAAATGCAGTTGCAGGTCTTGATAGGTGCCAACTATTTTTATTTTATTTTATTTATTTATTTTTTGTTTGTATTTGTTCTCTGTTTTCTGGTAACTCTCTTCTATAAAGTTCCATGTTTTCTAATACTTAACTACATTAATTGACTTTAACTAAAAATGAACAATTCTTCAACAGCATTTATTAGTATTACTTGATGTGACATTAACTAATACATTTTTAAAATCAAAAGCTGAATTAACATTAGTTAAGGCACTATGAACTAATTGTATTTTTATTAACTAACATTTTCAACGATTAATAAATGCTGTAAAATAATATAATGCTCCATTAACTTATGTTATATATTAAATGGGACCTTTTTCCTGTTCATTTTATCTGGCTTTCTTGTCTATTTATTGGTTTATGCCTCTGTCTGCAGATCTTTCTTTTTTAATTCCTCTCTCTCTCAGAAGCACTGTCCGTTACAGCATTTGTCCTCATTTTTTTGTGTGCACTCTCACTCAAATCCTACATTTTTTTGATTTTTTACAAATTTCAAATTCTTTCCCTCACATTCACTCTTTTTGGGAGAGTTATAGTAGTGCAACAGGGAGGCCCAACAGCCGGGTAAAGAGCGAGAGAGGGATACAGAAAGAGAGGAAGAGATGGAAGCACCCTTGATCGAACAGATGAGAGACAAGGGCAGCGAGCTGAGACTGATCCGATAAAAACAGCAGCACGCAGGCTGGGAGGAGCGTGAATGACAACCAACAAGAAACGAGAGAGGAAAGCAGGAGTGTGAGGGAAGAAGAGAGACAGACTAGAGGAAACTGTGTCCAGTATCTCGTCTAGAATTTCTCCTCTGAGGGGTCTCGTTTGAGAGCGCTCTCTAAGACATCCACCGTAGCGCTTTTGAACCGGCAGCAGCACAGGAAGCAGCGATACAGTGCCGGTCCATTCGGCTAGAGGGATTATAACACCTTCACCCTTGGCTCAGATTAAGCGCAGATAGCGGCTCTCGAGGGCCAATCCAGGTATAATCCAAGTCCCTCAATGGACTGTAATCTGACATTCATACTATCAGATAAGAGCAGCAGCTTCTCTTGCTGAAATGAGAGGGGATTAGGGTGGCGGAAGGGATAGGAAAGCCTCAGCCTTCTCTCTGTGGAGAAAAAACACAGAGAGAGTTTTAAAATACAATGATTTGGAGAGTGGGAGACAGTTTTGCCTTTTCACTCTCTGCCTCTCTCCTTCTCCTCCTCTCTTTTGAAGCTGAATCTAATTAGATTAAACTTTAGGCCCACCAAGGGCTCTAATGCAATTGAATTTCCAGCAGTGTTGTAGAAGAGACTTAAATTGGGTTCCCCTTGACTGGCTACCGTGCTACTGGCTGTCACTTCAGGAGCCCTGTCCTCTCTCTGGGCAATAAGCCCCAAATCTGCACTGTACTGCAGCCGGTGTGATTCTTAGCCTCTATGCTAGTGAGCGGGAAACCTTGGCAAGATACAGTCCTATCATGACAATTCCTGCAGATAGAGTTCCTCAAGAGTTACAACATGTCACATCTAGAGCTTCACAGCATGACATTTTCATTATTTTTGAATGGAAAGGAGAACAACATGTGAATGGAATGTGTCCAAAAGCAAATTTTAACCATATTTCTCACTAATTTACACTTGAAAGTACTGCATAGTATTGCAGTGATTGTTTTACATATTGCCAGTGCCTCTATACATACACAAATAAAATCTGGTTACGTTGTTTTTTTGTATATATAATTCTTAATATAAAATGTTAAATAAAAAAAAATCTGAACAACAAAAATGGCAATTTCATTTATATATTAGTGCTGTCAAACGATTAATCGCATCCAAAATAAAAGTTTTTGTTTACGTAGTATATGTATGTGTACTGTGTATATTTATTATGGATATATAAATACACGCACATACAGTATTGAGATGTATATACATTTATATATTTATATTCTTATATTATATCAAAATATATTTAATATATAAACAAAATATTTTTATTAAATATATATACACATGCATGTGTTTGTATTTATATATACATAATAAATATACACAGTATATACACATATATTATGTAAACAAAAACTTTTACTTTGGATGCGATTAATTGCGATTAATCGTTTGACAACACTAATAAATATTCATGTATTTCAATTACATTTGAAATGACTATATTGTATTTGCATGATTGTTTTACATATACTATTGCCAAAGCAGCTATATTTATACACAAAAATATTTTCCCCTGTGACCCTGTTTTGTGTGTATATATAGAATGTGTTACATTATTTTTTTAATTTTATTAAATTTTCCTTACATTTTTCAATTATATCAAATATAATACATGAAAAAAAAAGAAAAAAAAAATGATTATAGTCCAATGGGTCCTATGATCTAATATTAATTGGATCTTTATTATTATAATTCATTATTATGAATGACTGTGTTATTTTGGCAGAAATTAGTCGCTATGGAATTTTGTCTCTAGCATTTGATTTGTGTGTGTGTTCATTTCCCAGTGTGAATGTTTTACATCTGGAGCATGTTTGTTTGCCTTCTCCCTGCACACATTAGCACGGCAGAGCCGAGCAGCGAACCTGACCCAGGACAGCTATCCCAGCTTCACATCCAGAGGGAAAATGTGTGAGCCACAGAAAAAATAAGATGTGAGACGTAGTCTTAGAAGGCAAGGAATGAGGGAGAGCGAGATGAAAGAAAGATAAAAAAGAATAAAAGGCAGGGGATGAGCAATCGGCAGTGCCGTGAGCTGAAACGCAGACTGCAGCTGCCTTCCTGAGCAGCTGAAATAAAAGGGAAAAAATCCTTAAGACAACAGAGCGCAGCCACACGGGCTTCCTGACGTGACCAGCCCGTGAGCCATGTGGGCCTGTCTCCATAAATCCCCAATGATTTACGGGGAACCGGGTGGCTGGCTCCGTGCTTAACCCCCACCACCCCAGCAGTGAGCCGCCGGCCGCCCGTCCTTCCACGTGGAGCTTCCACACACTCGTTCTGAACTTCAAATGATTTCAGCTCGGGTCGATATATAGCACAGATTATAGCACACATCAACACATGTTAAAATATTCTTCCGTGTCCTCCCGAACGCGTCAGAGCATCAGTCACGAGGATATATTGTTACAGTGGCAAACCTGGCGGGGACTCGTCCTCTAATTTACACGGCTCCTGAGCAGTAGCGCCGAGATGCATTGTGTTAGCAAGCATAGTTATTTTTGCATTGCGTCTCCCTGTCGCTCTCTGGCTTTGTAGTTGCCAGTCAGCCACTGTGTTTGAGCCTTTAATTATTTGCCGGTGCTCTTTCTCTGTCTCTTTTTCATTCTCCTGCTCTCTCTTTCTCCTCACTCCCTACTCTGTCTGTGTGATTGATTCTTGTTTTCATGTTTTTCGATTGGGCCGCACAGATCTGTCAGAGTGTATAGTTATTCCGCCGTCTTTTCCCTTTCAAAAGCTCTGAAGAGCAGTGTGCACTGACAGCTGTTAAAACACAGTAGTTTTTTTTTACCTCTTTTTTTGTCAGAGCAGATGTCAGTGGCATGTTTGTGTGTGTTTTTCTTTTGGATGTATTGAAAACTTTGGGAAACAGTTGCAGCAGAAGTGGCAAATGTACCAGGATACATCATAATAATGGAAATCTGTTATTACCGAACAATGAAAAATGGTTGGAGTTGGAGAGAAACATTTTTAGGCTTCTTCTTTTCTCAAGCCGGCAGTATTGTCGCTCGTCTCCGGCAGGTGAAGAGTTAAGGAGATCAACATTGTCATCCCAGGGGGGGAAAAAACCCTCCTTCTGTCTCTCCCTCCCTCCCTTCCTCATCTGTCCTCCTGCTCTGGTTCCTGCTCCCTCCCTCTCTCTGTCACGGTCTAGTGGCGAGGTTAAGTTAAGTTACGAGTGTTCTAATAATTAGGCTGCAGAGCAGCCGCTCGTCTGTGCTTACCCAGATGTTAAAAGGCTTGTCCTCTCATGTTGCCTATCTATCTATCTATCTATCTATCTATCTATCTATCTATCTAGGGACGTGCACAGACATTTTGAGGGGCAGGGGCTCAAGTGGGGAAAAAAGGGCACTTCTCAGTTTTTTTTTTCTAAACAAAACGTTAAATATATTAGGGGTGTGCGATATTGTCAAAAAATATCTCCCAATATTTTCTGGGATTTTATCGATAACGATAATTAGATGATATTTTGCTGCGTGTATTATTGTGCTGGTATCTTAAGGACTACCGTGGACAGCTGACTCCTAAAGTTTTTGATATTCTTCATATTCTGTGTGGTGATCAGTTCACAGCAGTGATAGAAATGAATCTTTTCCAATAAGTTTAAATAGATTTTTTACCTTTTATGGGCATTTTTACCTTTATAAAACCATTTTTTTCTAAAAGTGTGCATCATCTTTTCAGTCAAATTCTTAAATTGAATCAGTCAATTAGAATAATAAGTAATTTGAGCTGTTACCAAGCAAATGAAATCAGTATTGACAAAGTTTATCTTTGCAATGCAGAAAAAACACAGAATCTGCATTAGAAGGGGCATTTAGATACATTTACACACTGTTTAATGCAGGACATGAATGCATTTAACCTGCAGTTACAAATGCATAAAACATTGAATACTTATATTTGAATTTTTTTTTTTTTTTTTTAAATGAAAAGATACTTTAGATGTGAAATTAAAATTGTCAGTAGGTGGCAGCAAGTCGCTGTTAATAAGTGAGTCATTGCGATTGAACTGAATCATTTAAATGGTTGATTAATTCAGAAATGAAACAGCGTCATGTTGCTCAGAGACGCAAATTGGAATTGTATTTGTTGGCGAAATAGAGCAAAAACAGTCAATATTGTGTCTAAAACGTAAGTGTCTTAATATTAAATTCTTGTTTATTGAACTGCTGTATAAAATCAATGTCACATTTGTAATCATGCTGCGTTTTGGTGGAAAAAACGTAAGTCTTTGCGTGATACTGATTAACTATATGAAATGAAATAAATATATACATTTCTGCCCCCATATCTTGAATTTTGTGATCATTCTAAATGCATTTTAATAAACTGAATAATGCAGTGAAAGAACGTGCACTGGTCTAACCCACTAGACTTCCTATTGCCTAAGCTAAACTTTAGCTAACTTACATGGTAGCTCTCATGAGTCATGGATGTTAGCAAGACAAATAACTATATTTGCCTTTTGGATAATTAGCTGTAAATTCGAAGCACAGGTTGCTTAGTCTTTTGTTCATCACCACTCACCTCCACACCAAGACAACGGCTCTCTGCCTGTCAGTGATGTGATGTGCCAATCAATGTGTGCTACACTGCTGTGCTGCGGAGACGCGGAGGGATAAAGGCATCGGAACTCGACTGAGTCTCAACATTTCCTGACCCGACCTGATATTTAGATTTTTTATATTTGTTTGACAGGGAAAGCTGTGTGCAAACAGAAACACACACACACACACACACACACACACACACACACACACACACGCGCGCACATATATACATATATTCATTTATTTAAATAAAAAAAAACCTCCCCAGAAATAAGGGCACTTTCTCTCGTGGAAGAAAAAGGGCAGGTGCTCAAGCCCCCTTTGATGTCTATGTGTGCATGTGCCTGTATCTATCTATCTATCTATCTATCTATCCATCCATCCATCCATCCATCATCGAACGATAGTTCTATCGTTCTATCATTCTATTTATCATTCTATCTATCATTCTATCATTCTATCTATCATTCTATCTATCTATTATTCTATCTATCCGTCCTTCTATCTATCATTCTGTCTCTCTGTTTCTTCACAATTGCTTAACAGAGCAATAAAACTGGGTGGCTTTATAACAAACATTTGCTTGCAACCAACCTTAGGGGATTTAGGTTTCATCTCTGTTTGAGAGTGATGAGAATTACTTTATTGCAGATCAGAAGAGCAAAGTGTGTGATCCGTCTTGCTCTCTCCTCTGGTTACTCTTGGCAAAAGACAGCAGGTATCAGTGCAGCAGGCCATGGCTGCACTGCTCTGTGCGGTGTGAGGGAGTGCCGGGCCGAGCCATTGTTGCGGCATGATGCAGATCAAGGATTAGCGCTTCCTGCCTGAGCTTTGTTGGCAGGCCCACTTGAATTGGACACAGGCTAGTGTGTGCGGACCACTGGAGCCACTGTTAGGGAATTGAAGAGGGGAAATGAGATGAGAGCATGCATCCTCTGCAGACAAACAGCTGGGATCAGAGTGAATTGACGTAGAACGTGAAGGTCTTGCACCGCAGCACAATCCTCATGAATATACAGTAGCTTACAAACACACTTGTTTGTTATGAAATTGCATATTACTTGTGATTTATTTGTGGTTTAAAAGACTGTTAGTATGCATCGTGACCTAAATGATTTCCATTCATAGATTCAAGCTCTTGGCAGATGTGTACATGCAGCTGTATGGGGGTTCTTTCAAGCACACACATGCACCCAGGATTTAGGTCAGGCTTGTTCCCATGGCCTGGATGTGGGCCTTGTGGTGATGTCACACTTTGCTATAAAAGCAAGCCGAAAGCGGTCCGCTGAGTCCTGTAGAACCGCACAGCTGGCATTAGTATCCATTCTGCTCATGCACCCGGGGTCAGGGAGCCAGTCATGGTACCACAGCGGGCCGTCCGTCAACCCTGAGTTTAGTTCCGGGCCACCGGCAACCAGGAACAGCCCTTAGATCAGACTCAAACTCCCCTCCTCCCCATCCTGGACTAATGCAGATGTGCTGAAAAGCCCTGTCCCCCAGAGTCCCTTTAAGAGGTAGGGGATGAAACTTCACTCTCGCTAACAGGTTCACCACCCAGAGCACAGCAGACCCAGCCCGCCCCCCCGTTCGCAACCAC
>NW_015549572.1:662272-673698 GCF_001515605.1 Sinocyclocheilus anshuiensis
GACCCAGCCCGCCCGCCCGTTCGCAACCACCACCTCTTTATCCTTCTCCCTCTCTTCCTTCACCCCTCCTCACTGTTTCCCCCAGTAATCTAATCTCCTCTTCGTGTGCGGGTGCAGTCTTCTGTGACAGACTTGTTTCCAAAAAGCCAGCTTGGCTAAAGGACACACATATTATATGTATTTATTGCATCCCTTAAATGTGAATTATTGAACACGAGTGATTACCGAGTGGGATGCGTTGGGGGGCTTTCTGGGAGTTTCAGACGACTGTCGTGGATTAAAACAACAGCATCCATAGCGACATCTTGCATGAGAAATGTCTTTAATGTAAGCTGGGCTTTCTTCCGAACATTAGCATAAGCTAGAGGCGCGCCGTAAGCCCTTACACCTGTAGCAGTTTGTAGCTTGTTTTCGGGTGCTAACGAAGCTTCCAGCTCTGCTTTATTGCTTCTGGCCGCGCGTGTGTGATCATTGCTCATTACTGGTCGGTGAGACCTGAGGCGGAAAGGCGGCTCAGGAGAATCTGCATGGAGACACGCACGCTCCTCCAGAATGCCAATAGCCCACGCACATTAGAAAGTGTTGCCATTTTGTACCTTCTTCCCATCACTATCTGTCCAGGCGCTCGTAGGGGCCTGATTAATTATTTAGCAGCATGTATCATCTATTTACCTTAGTAATCCATCTGTCAGCACACTTATTGATCCAATCCTGCATTCTAATTGTGCATCCTCTCACAGCAGCTAGCTCATATTTAAATTCAATGCCTGTCACTGCACCTGACTGTCTGTGCGCCGTCGACTTTCGCGTCTGTCGCTGTGGTTGCATTTCAGAGGCCGTGTTAAGCTACAGCTGTGCTGGAGAAAGTGAGAGTGTATCTTTCGTTCCCTCTCAGGTGTGACCGCATTGTTGTTTTTGAAGTGACACGTGGAAGGGGGTTTTTATTTGGAAAGACGTGGTTGGGAACGAAAGAGATGTGGGAGGAGGGTGAGAAGAAATCATGAAACAAATATATGTCTTTTGTTTCGATTGTCATGGTCACACTGTCTATTTAGTCCCCCTTAGATTAATTCCTATTTCCTCTTTTTTCTTTGGTGTCTCTAACCTAAAACAGCTGCTACCTCACTGCACAGTCTATCTATCTATCTATCTATCTATCTATCTGTCTGTCTGTCTGTCTGTCTATCTATCTATGTTAACAATAGATTACAGACAATAAAACTGAACATTTAAAATTTTTTAGAAACTATCATCCGTCTGAAATTCAAGTACATTTACTCATTTCAACTCATCAAGACACCATTCTTATTTGTTTTATCAACCGCCAAATTGCATGAACAGGATTGTGGGATGTCACAGACAGTGAAGTTGTCTTGTTGTCCTCCTGCCTCTGTTTACAGCTTGCAAAGGTTGCATTTTCATCTTTCGGGCAGCGTTTGTCTTACCTGTTCTCTCCCTCTCTAGCGCTTTCACTTTCTTCCCCCTCTCTTTCTCTGTGGGTGGTTGTGTGGTGGCAGTAGGGGCTTGTTTGTTGTGGTGACATGGAGGCGGCCCACTGATAAGAGCACTGTGGCAGCTGGTAGCCGTGGCAGTGTGTGGTTAGTGAAAGGGCCAGAGTGCGGGGTGGTCAGGAAGCTGAAACACTCCTGCAGTTGTCACGCTGGTCTGTCTGGCCAGGCCCATGAAGCTGGGCTTTTACATGCCAATAAAGAGGGCCGTTTTGGGGGTGGGCTGGTAGCCAGGCAGCCTGGGAGAAAACAGTTAAAATGGGCACTTAAGAACTCCCTCCCCCCTCTCCTATCACGATGGGTTACGCCGCCATTGTCAGTTGTGTTCTAACAAGGCTTTTGACATAATTGAATACAGCAGACCTGAGCAGATAAGCGTTTTGTGTGCCAGCCACTATGCGTCTGAGAATTCTGGCTATGTGTGCGCATGCGTGGGTTTTATTAATTTGTGTGTGTGCTAATTCTGCGTGTGTGTGTCCACACGCTCACTGCCAGCTGGACGTGTGTGAGCTTATATCCTTCCTTTGATGGCCCACTCCTCTTCAGGGCTAATCAGAACAGATGCGCGAGCGCCCAGCATGAATGATCGTGCAAATGCAGCAATCAGTAAACACTTGCTGAGTTAATGACACCAATCAATGGCCTTTTAAAACAGCTATTTGATAATTGCAATCATCAATGCCTCCTGTAGTATACATTACAAATGGACCTCTCCTCTTCTTCTCCACTCCCTCCCTCATTCTCTGTCTCTCTTTCCCTCTTCCTTTTTACTCTTCCTTTCATTTTGTGATCATGGATCTATGGCCATATTATCCTGTCACCCAGTGCGGTGCTGTAATTGAGCCATATGCATCTCAGGCTATCATTGAACCAGAGTTGTTAGCATTTTAGCACCCTTGTATTTCAGGTTTTTTAACTTAATTTATTGAAAAGAATTGAAAACACCCAAATATAAAAAATGGTAAGAGTTTTAAATACAAAAAAATACATTTATTTAAATTTATTGACCCACGTGTTGTTTGAGACCACTTAAGACGAAGTGCTAATGGCTTAAAATATGAAAAATAAGCAAGTAAATAAGTACCTATTCAAGGTTGATACTTTTTTTTAAACAATTTTTTAAACAAATTTTCAACTTGACAATGCTTTAATCATGCTCCATTGAAAATTTGATAAATTGTTAATAAATAAAAATAAAATGTTTTATAAATATTAAAAATATTTCAAAGACATAAAACATGAATTAATGCAGTGAATATTCCTTAAAATATATGTTGTGCAAGTCTACACATATTATAGCTTAATTCTTTTTAAAAATAAAAAAAGCTTCAATAATTTCTGTTACTTGACCAGGTTAGAGGAACACGTTAAAACAATTAAGAGAGAAAATAAGAGGTTATTTTTTATGATTTGAGTCTCAAACAAAAAGTAAGTCTCAACAGAGGCTGAGGGTTAAAAAATAAGATTTTGCAATCAACAAGTCTGAAGCAATCCTCAATTTCATCTTATTTGGTAGAAGGGATATTGATTCATTCACTTTTCATTACTGTTCTTTGTTCCTATTTGTGTCCACTCAGTGTGAGTGATACAGTATCGGACAGAGAAGACACAACGGTTACGAGTGATCTCATGCGCCGAGTGCTCTTCCTGTCTGTGTTTTCTGTGAGTCGAGAGCGAGTTTATTTTTGTGACATCAAAGAACACGGACGCTCTTTGACCGCGTCTCCTCCCGGGGGGTCAAAAATCTTCTTAAGCAGAGACCCCCTCCACTTCACCCCTATCAAAGCCCATAACTGCCCCCCTTTGGTCGGCCATTTTCAGGCCGTGGCTGTGCGCCTGCAGGCCCGAGACCCCAACAGTTTCAGCACTGCAGAGCCGAAAATTGTCGCCATTGAAAATGGAACCTAAAAGTGGCTAATCTGAACTCTCTATATCGAGCCCCCTCCTGTGTATATGTGTGCTTTTGTGAGTTAAGCTGCGATTCACACCTGCTGCTGTGTAATCCTGTAGTCATGTTGGCCCCTGGCTCCTGTGCTCGCGCGGCTCTGCGGGTGCCATTTGGATACCACATCCCCACGGCAGAATGCACGGTATCCGCCTCTGGGGAAACGGGGGTGGAGGGGGGGCACAGTCGAGCCTACGAATGGGGTCCGGAGGAGGAGGGGGGTGGGCTTAGAGAGCAAAAGAGAGCAAATCTGTCACTTTTCCCAAAGCAGTCACCCCTGTGACCTCCATTCAAAGATATATTGATTTTCCAGTGCTTTGTCTAACAAGCGGCAGGCTGAGTGGGGTTTAGTGATAGTGGCCGTATGGCTCGGACACAGCATGATGCTCTCTTCTAGAAGTTAAACACGTCTCCTTTCTGTCCTTTTTTGTGGGGACATCAAACAAGCGCAAATAATCAAAAGGCACCGGCTCTCCTTCTGCTTCCTCTTTGCAGATCTCTCCATATGAGACCATTTTTCTGCACACATATGACAGCGTGTTTGCTCCTCGTATGGGGCCTTTTGCTTTAACTTTGCTCCTTTTATGGGCCTGCGTGTGTGTCCAGTTTGCTTTGTGGGGTTTAGGAGGGCTCATGCAGGCCCTCCATGCATGACTCCTTTAACTTTTTGTTTACTGGTCTCCTATGATACACACAGAGTCTGGCGAGATGCAAAGATCTGTGGAGCAGAGAGGAGGGAAACAAAGCGAGCATGTACAAACAAGCAGTATCGGGGGAGAACGGCCTATGCATCTCAGAGCGTGTCTATCCTTCAGTACATCAGCCTAAGCCTTGAGAGAGAGAAAAAGAGACGGAAGGAAAGAGAAGACGGCTGCGTTCACACAGCAGTAGAATACCGATGTCACTCCAGATTTAGAGTCCTATTTATGTATATGTTAACACACTGTTTGTTTATAAACAGAAGCGACACAGTCTTTTTTAACTGAATATGGCATATTTAAGTCTTCATGGCTCAAAAATATATTTAAAATTGATAAAAATTAAATATACTTTAAAAATGATTATAAATTTAATTTAATCCTGATAATGCTTTAATTGTGCTCTATGAAAATGGTAGATTATTATCTTTTAAAAATGAACAAATGTTTAAATAGTGTTTTATCTATTTTTTTTTTGTTTTCTATGTCTTTTATATCTTTGAAACATTTGATTTGACATATTTGTATTAAATAACATGCTAGTTGTTTCATTTGTATTGTTACAGATGTTTTATAAGAACAGAAAATGACTTCATTTAATAATTCTTACAGACCATATTAAAGCCACTTCTGAAAGTTGTTGAATACGTAGGTCAATCTGAGAATCACATCTGCTTATAAATGACCATGTGAACACAGCCAAAAGCAGATAGACACGTAGATAGAAAGCATGAGAGAAAGAGAGTGAACGGTTTACTTGCAGCACTGGAGAAGAGAGGCTTGTTTTTGAGACAAGACTGTTTATTGAGTCAGGCTTCAACAAACCTGCCACCAATGGCTTGCCGAGCTGGGGTGAACACAGAGGAATGTTTCACTTTGTTTTCTCAGATGTGTTTGTATTTCACGGAATGATGCACAAAGAAATACAAGATTTGTTTTTTGCCTCGCCAGAAAGCCAGTTTTATTTTTCTTCTTGTTTTTTTTTCTTCCCTTGGTAGATTTTCAGGCAATCTGTTCCAACCTGTTACGACTCTAACTGAATTCTCATAATGACAGCGCAAGGCTGTTTGCATCAGCAGCGGATGTAGACGGTGGCATATACCGTGTGAATAGTAGAAGGGCTTGTAAAGTGGAGGTTTTAAAACTGCCTGTCTTTGCGGCAATGTCACAGTAACAACTGGAGAGATGTTATAAGCCCGCTCCAGTGACAGGTGTCTAGGGAGAAATGGCCTCACGCAGAAACCTGGTGTTATATCCGTGGAAACAGGGCAATTGGCGGGGTCAGGGCAGACGCCCTGGTGGGCCGGGACGTCTGCGTTCCTTAGGCAGATTGCATGGTGGGAAATGTTTTGGTAGGGGTTCTGGCTTTGCTGTTTTGTGTAATGGCAGGGCGTGGAGCACAGGGAGAGGTTTACCTGTGGCTGTGAGAACAGCACTGACATGACCCTCACCCCAAGTCACATGCTGCCAAAATGTGTTGAAAGGGGTTACACAAAAAGTAAAAATCATGAAAAAGAAAAATTGTTAATAAAACTATTTGCCCTATAACTGTCTTTTTTTAAGGTTTCAACTTTATTGCATTAAGAGTAAAATTAATGTCAGGTTGGGGTCATGGCTTAGTTGTTTAGGGTTCTCATGTGAGTAATGTGAGTTTGAATGTGGCTTGCAACAATTGTCAATCTTCCACCATCATTTCCTGCTATCCTGCTAGCTTTCTACTGTCCATACGGTCTAGAAACATTGCAAAAAAATAAAATAAATAGCAATCTTCACAGGATATATATATATATATATATATATATTATAATATAATATATATAATAATATAATATTGTATACAAGGGTCTTTGTTAGGATAGGACAATATTTGACTGAGATACAACTATTTGAAAATCTGGAATCTGACAAATATACCCCAGCGACTTAAGACTGGTTTCGTGGTCCAGTGTCACTTATAATACATATTATTATATTATTATATAATTATATAATATATATATTGTACATATTTATTATTAATATTATTTATAATTTTATATACTGTAGGAATATCATGTACTGTGTGTACATTTTAAGCTTTCAGTGAGTGTGTGTGTGTTGGAGTGTCCACCTTCGAGGGTATTTTTTCTAGCCCTTATACCTGTTGTAGCTCGCTCTGCTGCTGTGTTAATAATATTCTGTCGATACAGCGACGTGATGAGCTGGCTGTCTGGTTTGGGCTGTTTTACATCCATCATCCCCTTTTCCAGCCTCTACCCGTCAATATCGGGGCCCTATGCTAATGGTGGCATTTAACCAGCGGACCTGACAAATTAACCACCGCCCGTCTACAAGGGTTAAATATTCATCATCCCAGCTTTAACCAGTCCTAGCCCCCCTCACTGTGTACCTACGGAGCGGTCACATGAGCACAGAACTCTCAGTACTACATCACTCACATGTGCCCTGAACAAGGCCCAGAGCACCAGCAGGGAACTGAGGTTAAACATACTGTCCTCTTATGGCCAGGAGCTGTGAAAAATGGTGACAGTCCTCTTATTTATATTATTTTTTAAGCCTGCTACATTCTCACCGGCGAGCGGACAGGCAAGACGTGTACATATGCTTCACACCGCATATCCTTCCTGTTCTCTGAAGCTCGCACCCTTATGTTGGGGGTTTGTTGCAATCAAAGCATCCCATCACCCTATACCTCTCCGGCCGGGCTCACACAACAGCTTGTGGTGTGTATGTGCATCTGTCTGTCTGTGTGAGTGTATATGTGTGTGGAAAGCATGAAAGAGTCCCTGGTTTCTACTGTCCACCCCTCCCCTCCACTGATCCTTATGTCTCCCCCCCCTTCTCTGTGTCTCTTATTCAGCCTGTCCATCAGTGGCCTCATAAATAATTCATTGCACTCTCCCTGATGTCTTGTCACCTTCCCTTCTCATTCGCCACCTTGGCTCCCTCCTCTCACTTCCCCTGTGCTGTCCTCAGTGTAGCGGAACACCCTGGGAGCCAGCGAGGCCCGGACCACACACACCCTCTCTCTGTCTCTCTCTTTTCTCATCCCTGGCTCCTCCTTCTTCCCCTGTCCCAGTCAATGGTCATTCAATCAGAAATGGCTTCCTTTAGTGTGCTCCATTTGTGGGTAGCATTTGTAGCCCAGCAATTAATAGCATGTCCTTTTAAACGGTCTTCATCCTTTAAGATTCATGCACCCTTACTGAGGCCTTGACTCAACACTGAGAAATAGTATTAGAGCCCTTTGTTTATACGCTATATGTCATTATGTTTTTTTCTTATTTACATATTATAAAATGTTTGTGTTGTGATTTTAACTAACAATTCATAATAGTTGACTAATTAACTAATCATTCAACAACCAGGTTTTTTATTGTTATATATTTGTATCACACTACCAGTCGGTAGTTTTTTTTTCCAAAAAAAAAAAAAAAGTCTTATTTTCACCAAGGCTGCATTTATTTGGTCACAAAATGCGGTAAAACTGTAATATTGTTACTAAAATTTAAAATAATAACCTATTGTCATATATTTTAACATGTAATTTATTCCTGTGATGGCAAAGCTGAATTTTTAGCAGCCATTACTCCAGTCGTCAGTGTCACATAATCATTCAGAAATCTTTCTAATGTGCTGATTTGGAGCTCAAGAAACAGTTCTTTTTATTATCAGTTTTGAGAACAATTGTGCTGCTTAATATTTTTGTGGAAACCACATTTAAAAAAAAAAATTATTTGGTAAATAGAAAGTTCAAAAGAACAGCAATTATTTAAAATACAAATCTTTTGTGACATTATAAATGTGTTTACTGTCACTTCCTCATCACTTGTTTTATTTATAATATTCATTAAAAAATTTATGAATATTATAAATATAAAAAAACATTTTAATATTCATTAAAAAATGACTGACTTTCAAAAAAAAAAAACCCGCCGCTAAACTGAGGGAATGAAGTTAATATTGCTTTACATGCTTCTCAGTGGTAGGTCAGGGAGTTGATTTGGTTAATCCACCACCAGTTGCACGGCGCGTAACCACAAACGTCTTAAACAGAGACGTCACTTACCCATAGAGCCCAGCTCTGATGTAGCATAACCACAATAGCAAACCCTTCTGTTTAAATGGGGCTGAAAACACAGCGCCTTATGGTTCGCCTTGCGGTTCTCTCATTGCTATTCCTCCCTGCATCCCTCCGCAATTAACGACTGAATTGTATGTGCACAAAAAAAACTAAAAAAGGCGAGCAGCCGAGAAAAGTGAAATAACGGTGCCATTATAATGTATTAATCATGTAGCTTTGAGGGCAATACAAATAACATCACAAAGGAAGAAAAAACATAACTATGACAAATTGGTTTTCCTTCATGGAGCTTGTTTAACGTTCAGGGAATTGTTGATATCGAGGCCCGATTACGATCATCAGAGAACTGTGTTCTTTCATGCATGCTGCTTGCAAGCGTGTGTTTGATTTTGTATGTGTGTGTGTGCATTATTCACAGAAGAGAAGGATTCAGCCGTGTTTGTAGGCGTGAGTAGTAGCCCTTTTGAGACTCGCGCGGTCCTATAGACCATCTCTCTCATGCTAGCCCTGACAGGGCCTGTCTGCAGCACTCAGGCCCTGATCAGGCAGGGCGATTAATACGTTTTAAAAAATGTCCCCTCCACTCTCGCAGCCAGCCACACAACTGCTATTCTTTATTCTGCCAGCCGTCTACACGCGCTCTGCAGCATCAGCAGCAGCAGAGCGGCCCATGAGAAGCAGATCAATCAGGCAGCCCGCTGATGAATTAAAGCCTTTAGCAGCCAGGAGGGAGGAAGCTGAAACTTGGCTGAACTGCACACACACTGCTTGTGTACCTCCAAAACACACCTTTGTGAGTCATTTCTTAGCCAATCATACCACAGCATATATATATATATATATATATATAGTGAGCTGTGAGGGCTTAGAAATGGAAAAAGAAACAAGTAGAACGAATAAAGATGAGTCATTCAGCGTGGAATGTCTGGTGTCGACATTCTACTTAGTTCTTTTTTTATTCCTGTCAATCGGTCTAGCTTTCAATTCACTTTGTTACAGCCACTAGCCTTCCTCTGCCAAATGATCTCTCTCTTTCTCTCCCCGTCCCATGATAAATTAATTTTAACAGTGACAGCTTGGTTACAGAGCCGCCCGCCTTGTTTCGGGGTAATTCTGACGACAGCTTTAAGACTTGTTGTATTTAAGGTGGCCTGTAATTACATGGCTTTAGCATATGTAGCGCGAAAGATATGATTCATCTGCCAAGTGGGAGCTGGCGAGAGTGGGGGGAGGGAGTGAGAAAGAGAGATATGGTTCAGCAAATAAAAAAAGAGTGGCGTGTTGCTACGAAATGTCCCCCTTATTATGTCTCATTAAAGCTGAGACCGCAATAAGGCAATACGGCCCATGAATAAGATCTATGATCGGTGTGCTAAAAGCCACAGAAAGGGGAAGGCTAATATCTACTAGGCCATAAGGGGGCTTTTGTGTGTGTGTGTGGGTGTGCTGCCCATAGAAAACGAGAGGGAAAATGTGCTTCTTTTTTTCAACTATAACCCTGTGGTGTATCTGAGCGATAGCAGATAGCAGCAAAGCCCCTCTGTGCTAATTAGAGGAGCTTTTAATGAGGACAAAAAGATCTGTAGTGTGGGGGAAACTGACAGGCCGCGTTAATCCCAACCCTATTGTCAGAGCTACAGCAAAGCCGTGTTGGACAATCACCCAGGGAGAGCGTGATAAATCCGACGCAGGGCCCTGGCTACCTCCCCACACTCAAGCTAATGGGTTATGAGCTACTGCGCTACCGCTAGTGTTTCACACGCACAAATCAACAGCGGTTCCGTTAACGCAAACATGCCGCGTGAATGCACATAATAATCATGCGCGTACGCTTCCTCGCTCTGACACCGACGTGATCATTAGTGGTAATTATCCTGAGTGCTAAATTACTACCTGCAGTTAGTGCTTGATTATTGTGAAGGAGAGCGCTAATCTATAAGCGCGGAGTTAGCGGCAGTATGGAGTGCCACTGCTAGCCCTTCAAACGCCTATATCGGTAAATTAGAGTAATAAGATGCTATTAGGTCTTAATGAGACCACAATGTAATTTACAGTGTGTTGAGCGCTAATCTGCGCCCCACATATGATGTCGGGAGATTAGAAGGGGAATATCATGCTGTTCCCGGACTACATTCATATACTGGAGAAAAGGTTTTGTCAGGGAACCAATTTTTTTTGTGGTAACGTACAAATTAACTACTTTTAATTCAAGTCAGATGTATCATTTAGTGTCACTAAATCAACCTGATTAGTTTACCCAAAAATGAAAAATCTGTCATGATGTGATCATTTACTCACCCTTATGTCGTTCCAAACCTGTCTGACTTTCTTACTTCTGAGGAACATAAAGGAAGATGTTTTGAAGAATGTTTCTGTCCATACAATGAAAGTCAAGGGGTTCAAAACACACTGGACCCCATTGACTTTTATTGTATGGATTAAAATTAAATTAAATTAAATTAAATTAAATTAAATTAAATTAAATTAAATTAAATTTAATTAAATTAAATTAAATTTAATTTAATTTAATTAAATTTAATTAAATTTAATTAAATTTAATTTAATTATACATACACACACATACATAGTGTACATACATTTTGTGTTCTACAGAAGAAATAAATCAATACAGGTTTGGACATGAGACTGATCAAATAATTGCATAATTTTTGTAGGTGATCTATCTCTTCACGAACATAAAGAAATGCACTTTGCTTTCAAGTTGACTTTAAACACCTCTAACAGCTGTTCTCGCACAGATGAGCAACGTGAACACTTCAAACTCGAAGTCAGGTGTAGTTCTGCTTGAGTGAGTAAATGACTAGCTGTGGCCTATTGACTATTTGCACAATGAAGTCCAGGTCAGTGTCCAGTAGATTAGAGCACAGGGAGCGCTGAAGTATCTGCACCTCCTCAGCTCTGATAAATAACTCGCCATCCATATGATTCACTAGGGTGGCCTCCTGCCGACAGGTAATTTGCTGAAATTAAAACTTAATCAAGCATACTGCAGGACTGCTTGTGAATAATTTAGAAAGGATGTGAGGGAGAGCCAGGCACCAGGGACACAAGATTGGGGAAGTGAGAGAGAGCAATAAGAACATAAGGAGGAAGAAAGTTTAAGTTGAGGAGGAAACGTCTCAGGTTACTTATGTAACCATGGTTCCCTGAGTAGGGAACGAGACACTGCG
>NW_015549572.1:674631-721543 GCF_001515605.1 Sinocyclocheilus anshuiensis
AGCTTTTTCCCTTGGAAAAAACGCTCACAGTGCACGCCGATTTCCCCCTCGGAGGCATCGTGTGTGTGCTCTTCGCCCAAACAAATAACGCATAGATCGTGTGTGTCATCAGATGTTAAACAACGTCAACACGGATGCACACATCCTTAAACGCTTTGCTAGTGCTCGCCATAATGAGATGAATAGAGATCGCTCTTACCACAGAAATGCACACTTCAAACAAAACAGTCAATGAAGACGAAGAAGAGAATGATGTGTGCTCCCGGCGCCTATTTATACTATAGTCACACCGGTAGTGACGTCATGGCTGTCGCCGGCCAACGAGTTGGTGTTTTTTCAATGTATGCTTCAGACACGGGTCACGACGAGGCGTTCCCCATAGCGACCCCTAGAGGACGCAGTTCGAAGTTCCCATGAAAGGGAACCACTTTTATTTTGTGGGGTAATTCTTCCTCCTATTGGAAATTATACCACAATGATGTCATAACTGGAGATTTTGTAGCAAGAGCTCTAATTCAAGCATTTGTATTTTTGGGAGGGGCATCATCTCTCACCTTAACTCTAACAATCAGCAGGATTCATCTTAGTCAAACAATTTTCAGCCGCAATTACTGTACCTGAATAACTTTTAATACCTTATTTCAGTTGTCTCTTCTTTGATTAATTCCTTAGCTCTGCAAGTGTTTCATTAATACAAAAGCCATTAGTCATGTGTAATGAAACACATATTTGCGCAGTTTTAACAAATGGAATTTTTAATCGGGCGATGATGGGATATTTTAAGTAAACACTATTTGTCTTTTAGTCCCAGCCAGGCTTTGGCAGGTTGACTTTCCCCCATATTGACCCAACTTAAAGGTAACTTCAATCAGATTAAAATTCACAGGCATGACTAAAGATGAAAGGAAATTATCAAATGTATTTAAAAAAAAAAGAAAAGAACCAAAACTTACATATAAAGACCATTTAAGCTCTGTCATTAAAGGTGTATTCAGTAATTTCCTCATTAAAATGTGTTTATATTTATTTATATTTATATAAACACTATATATTTATTAAGTAATTTGTATATTATAATGTTGATTGCACCATTAATTGATTGATTAATTTTGGGGTAACACTAGAGTGACTGTCACTGTATCTATTTGAGCAAATACCTCTTGTCCTGAAAGTGCTTTCTTCTTCATGCCACACTTTTAAGGATAATGAGTAAAAAATTGTGCCTTGTAACTGGGGCAGTACCAACCTGTTGTTGGCCGCTCTGCAAGAATGAACGGCAGGTCCAGACGTTAGTGTGAGAGCCAGGAGGCCTCTCTAATGGAAATGAAGCTGCTCTGAGGCGCTGCGCCTTTGTTGCATTCCGCAGACTCACATTTTATTAAGTACCCCTTAGAGAGAGAGAGAAACACAAGAGGCGAAAAGTCACCCTGTTGCATGTTAATTAGCCCGCTGGAAGTCTGACAGAAGAGAGGGGAGTTTGTTAAAGGAGAGTAGGGAGACTTTCTCGAGCCCACTCAATGAGGAGGAGAAAACTTTACTTGCAAACAAAACACAGCTTTTCTCTGGTACGCTTTCAGAGGAGAGGGAGAGAATAAAGGAGAGAACTGGTTACCTCACTGCGCCCTGTAAGACACTGTTACCCTGTGCACACGGTTCTCTCTCCTCATGCCATCTAAATTATGTCACGTCTCTGTAATGTGTGACAGATGACACATTAGGAGACATTATGGATATATCTATCTGTTTTAACATTTAAGTATTAAAAGTTAAATTTTTTTAACAATGTTTTTATAATTGTATATATATAAACCACAAATACAATATTCCAGAAAATTCTTCAGATTTTTCCCAAAAATCAGTGCAGAAAGAAATCTGATAGATTGAAATCCTTGGACAGAGTGTGAGAAACCGTGTTATGATGGTGCTGTATGGCAGGGCAAGGTCGTGGTAGTGCTTGGGTGAGAATGTTGGAGCGTGTGTGGAGCGCTGCTCAATGGCACCACCCAGCCTGCCATGAAATCAGAGAGTCCTGCCAACAACCAGGCTGGAACTACCCCCTGTCAGTGTGTGTGTGTGTGTGCTGGGAGGGGGGCAGTCATGCGGGTCAGACCCGATCCTTCGTTACCCCGTCTTGTCCGTTTTCTCTTTCGACTGCTGAAGATGTGTCCGCTGTGAGGATATGGCAGGAGTGTTTCGGAGTGGTTTGCTAGTAGTTAGGAGTAGTTTGCCGACACGCTTTACTGATCAGGCCAAAAGGGTGCTTTAATCTGTTAATGGCAACTGTAAACCGCTTTTAAAACCCCCTACACACCCATCCATTAGGGGATGTTTTGTTTACCACTCTCCTCCGCTGTTTATTTTTCTCTCACACTTTCTCTTCCTACGCCCTCACAATGTACTAATGTGTCAAGACCAGCACTTTTGAATATTTATAATAGGTATGACAACATCAGCCTTTCTCTCTTTTTGCCCTGTTTTAGTTTTTTGTAATACCCCTGAATGCAGAATATGTCCCGTAAAAGTGTTTGCCTATGCATTTTAATAGTAAATAAATGGGAGAATAAAGGTGGGAGGTCCTGTCATTTCTGGTGTGCACCAGGAGGAACCGAGATTCTGGGAGGTCAAGAGACTAGCTGTCAGCCCTATTCTCCTCCTCCTCCACCCTAAACCTAGGCCACCCCTTCTTGGGTCACGCCGCAGGCTGATCTCTGCTCTCCTTCCTTTCTCACCTATTCACTACATTGTTATTGCTGAGAATTTAGTGCTAGGCAAACTCCCCCTGGTCAATAAGAGTCCTGTGCTCTTGCCTAACTGACTTCATCATGCAGCTCATCCCAGCAGTGAGAGATGAACCGCTGCATCATTACATTTACAGCTAATGTCAGCCCTTCAGTATCCGCCACTGACATCAGCTCGTTCCAACTAAGGCACGGGTTAATCACCATCCGGAAATTCATCTGTAGTTTATTAGCTTGCTTCACCTATAGGTTAGACTCAACTCAACACTCTTTAAGCTGTAAAATGAGCATATTAAGAACCTTCGGTTTAGATGTGGTTCAGTATTAGAAGATGGATAAAATATTATTTAATATGTTAAATATGACATTCATATTTATCTGGATACACGGCAATTCTGGATTTCATTAAATAGCTTGAAATGTATGTTTAAATTATTAGCCTTTAGTATTTCTGTGTTGCAGGTAGTAGAGCAAATTGCACACATTCTCTCCTTTTCTCAACTTTTTTAGTTTTTCTTCTTTTTTAGGAATTAAAATCTTTTAATAATTAATTATTATAATAATGAAAAATTCAGATGTGTTTTTATGGGACTATTAATAAATCGCTGCTAGGTTTATTCTGTTTAATTATACAAAAGCAAACGGCCAGCAATCAAATCCTAAATTAAACCCTCGGTTGAGGCATATAAAAAGTTCATTCACATTTTTAAAGGATGATTTTTTGTCCTCTAGAGCTACCCTGTGATTTAATGCCGTCCACAAACCTCTTAGCTGCAGAATTGGTGTCTTGAATTTAGCTTTACACAATAAAATACTGTCCGCAGTGTCTGTCCGCAATTAAGCTTCTTATGCCCCACTTTTAGTCATTAACCTTCTATGATGCTTTTTCGAATTGAGTCATAAAATTGTATTTTTAATGGGTACAAATCAAAGATGTACCGTGAGTTAATTTAATTAAACTGCCATGAATGTGTTCGGCACCCGTCCAAAATTTGAGGATAGCAATACTTTTGAAGTTGATTAAAATATGCGATATTTCACATTATTTTACTTTATGGAGAGAGAAGTAATTCATTGTCTCGATTGAGCTCCATGTAGACGTGTTTAATGAGTGATGCTTTTAGAGAAGTCTATTATTTTGCTTTAATGTCTAGTAATGTATACAAAGCTATTATGTGCTTAATTTACTAATTGACTAAAGAAACTTTTGCAGGTCTGATTTAATCAGGAGTCATTTTTACAATGATATTAATAATAGCAATAATAATAATGATCCTCATTTTCTTATTCTTCTTATTATTTAAAAAAATATTATAATTAATAATTTTCCACTTGTAGAAATAATTTCTGCTCTCTTCTGTTTTTAAATCATTTCTGTTTTAATACTCTATACTTTAGATAATACTTTAACTAAACTGAGACAGGTTTAGTATATTGATAGTGTTTAGCTTTTCCTCTTGCTTACCATGTACCGTTATCTGAATGATACTAGAATAAAAATAAGTATGAGCACTTTAGATTGAGTGCATGATTTAATTTACATACAATTCGTGTCAATCACTTAAGGTGTTCTCTTCATTCATAAACAGTCATTAGCATGAGATAATTAAGCATGAGTAATTCTGTATCACAGGTTGTTTTAATTTTCTTTAAGTTGTATGGCAACATGAATTTATCAGTGGCAACATGATATTTATGCCACTGATAATATTAGGAAGAATAAACCACAAAAAAAACCTAATGATAATTAGAATGAATGATTATAGTCACTTGTCAGCTTATTCAGTCTGTATTACAGCCTGTGTAATCACTGTTAGTATTTTCCTGTTATTTCACACATTTTTACTAGCGTCTTGTGAATTAAATGCCATTTTGTTTATACGTTTATTCATAATTCTTTCAAGGTTAATTCCCGATTTCATAGTTTTTTGTTATTTTAAAGGCTGTGTCGAGGCATCTCGCCCTGTATAATTTGTCCTGTGAGGACGCACGAAGGGCTCTTTTTTCACATTTATTTGTTTATGGCCTTTTTAAGTTACTGATTGGTTTCTGTCCATTCAGCGCTGGATAAGGAAAAACACAGCGCTCAAAACACTCATCCATTTCAAATCACAGATGGTCATTTGAATGGCTCAGCTCTCCTTTCTCCGTGTCCCGCATTTTGCTCCTCGTTGTTTCTTTGTGTCTAACTTTCTCTTTCCATTGCCTTTGTAAAAGTGCCCCCTCCTGCTCATCTGCCCCTCTTTTCACCTCCGCCTCCTCCCACCTTTATTCCTCCGCCTCCCTCTCTGCTGTCTGGTGCATCTGTAACTGCAAACAGCAGAAGATCAGCTGCATATCACTAACACAAATAGGAAGCTGACTGGCCAAGTGTCAACTTGTTCTTCTGGTATTTGTGGTGCAAATGTAATGTGTCGTGTTTTAGATACAACATTTAATTAAGTGAATGATAAACTGATTTACTTTGCTGAACGTGTGAATACCATTCAATAATTTCTCAGTTGTTTTTTTTCTAATATAGTTTAATTTGACTAAATTTTTGATTGACATAGACTATGTCTTCAGTGTATGCAGTTTTTATTGGTTGAAATTATTGCTCCCACACTGTAAAAAAAATATATACATTAATAAAACATCTAACGTTCATATAATTAAAATGTTTAATTGCTGCATTAATTTTTAAAAGTAAAATCAAAGTTATGCCAAAGTTAAAACCGGCATATCATTGCTCTTTTATTGTACTTCATTAAAATTTTGAAACTTATAAAATAGAGTAGAAATAACAGAAATTAAGTTAAATTGATAGAAACAAAGATGATTTTAAGATTATTTTAAATTGGATGCAAAAAACATTACACACAGGAGATCAGTTTATTTATAGGCTTTTAATAAATTTTTCATTATCCACGTATTTTTATTGTAATTTTGTGAGTAATATACCACCATTATAAGAATATTTGTTTATTGCTAAAGAAATAAATATTTAGCTAGAGAGGCAAGCTGATGTGGATATGTCACTTTCTGGAAGCCTGCAGCTGTTTTTGGTATTTAATAAATGTGTCATCAGTGAGAAAAAAGTTGAGTTTTATACTAAGGCTTTGGATGTAGTTCGAAGACTCTCTTTCTCTCTCTCTCTCTTTGAAGGTGTAATAAACTCACGGACTGTCTCTTTCAGTGGCAGGTTCTGGCTTACTTAAGTAGGCGAAGCCACCTCTCTTTTTTAAGTCCTATTGAATGTGGGCATTGTTGGGGAGTGTAGCCATGTTAATGTCTTGTACCGTAAAAATCGCTGCTTCCATGGCTATTAGGTGCACTGGTGAAGTACAGGGCAAGCAGAGAAGAGCAGAAGCCACACTACAAAAGCCAGCGGCGGCGGCCGCCGGCATCAAATGCTGCGATAATTGCATTGCTGTGAAGGGCTGGCCCTTTCTCCTCTCTCCATTTTTCCCCCCTTTTTTTGTGTGTGCGATTTGTCTCTTAAGCCGGCGTAACGTCTCGGACGGGGCTGCAGAATGTGGAAAGCAAATTGGAGGCAGAGCGTGAACAATGCAACATGGAACACTGCTGGGGTGTTCTTTAGTGAAATTCACTAAAGAGAGAGAGAGAGAGAGAGGAGAGTGAGAAAGAGATTTAGAGAACAGGAGAAAATAAAAACAGAGTAAATAAGGAGGCAAAGAAAGAAAAACAGACGGAAATAAGACAAACTATTGACCCACTGCAGCATTCAGACTCTCAAGAGTTTCCTCTCAAAAGTGATCATTTTAAAGCACTTCAGACTAAACCACACAGACTTGCCGTGCCCTTTCGCCCTCTGTTTGTGTGGACAGCGTTACAGTGACAGGAACAGACTTGCATTTTAGTGCCAAGCTTGTGGAGAAACCGTTTGTGATTGTGCATTTATAGTTGACTGAAAGTAAACAGATTAGAGGAGAGGAAGCTTAACTGTTCAAGGCCCCTTTTTGATGTTTAAGAGCCTAATTTGATTTTTCACCTCCCATTGTTTCAGTGTTTTGCTCCTCTAATCCACTTTAAAGTGGAGGCAGCTTTCATCCTGGTGGGGGGGTTCAGGGAAGGAGGGGGTGGTTTAGATTTTACTAATTTAATTAATGTAGTTAAGAAGTAGATTAATGTGTTTTCTATAAGAATTTTTTTCTTTGACGTCAAATACAAGCACACAAGCAACCAAAAATATACAGTGTACTCAATAAATAGATTTTGTGCTCTGTGTCTGTATATATTATATAGAAGAAAACAAAGAAGGAAGAAAAAAGAGCCTGGTCCTCTGGGGACAAATGGCCATGTAAACTTCTCCCACTTCCATTCAGTCTCCTTTTCTCTATCCATTTGCCTCCCACAAATGTGTGTGTTTGTGCATTTTTTGCCCATGTATGCACATGTGTTTGTGTGTAACAAAGCAAGCTCAGCAGTACTCTGATAACTTTGCTCTGTACTCAAGGGGAAGATGTGGGTGGAGGCCAGGATATATATTACCACACTGTGTCACTTATTAATTTTGCTGTCTTTTTCTTTTATACTCATAAGTACAGAAGGAAAGAATGGTAGAAAGAGGCAACAAAAAAAATGATTGAAACGGGTGAAAGAAAATGGAGGTAGGAAGAAGAAAAAAGAGTAGAAAGAAAGAAAAAAGAAAGCAAGGAACGATGAGAGGATGGAGGAAGGAAAGAAAAAAGATTGGAAAGAAAAGGGGAGGAAGTAGGAAAAGGTTGAAAGAAAGAAAAAAGGAAGAAAAGAAGTGAAAAGTTTAAAGGGAAAAAAGATGAAATTAGGGAAAAAAGGAAGAAGAAAAAAGGAAAATGGATGAACAAATTAAAGGAAAAAGATGGAAGGAATGAGAGTACAGGAAGGAAGAACAAAAAGAAATAAAGAATTAAGACAGAAAAAAGAAGGAAGAAGATAAATGGATGAAAGGAGAAAAAATAGGAAGTACAGATGTAAGGAAAAGATAAAAGGAAGGAGGAAATAAATAAAGGTAAAAAAGAATCAAATAAATTAGGAAGGATAGGAAAAAAATGAAGAAAGTAAAAAGAAAAAGTATGAAGGATAGAAAGGAAAATGCTTTAAAAAAAGAAAAGACAGAAAGATGTAGAAAAAAGTAGTAGCCCAGCAGCAGTGAGACAGTATCAGCCTGCTTGGCTGGGTGACATTATCCTCCCGCAGTCCTGAAAAGAGCTGCGATGAAGCCGACCCTTTGTGTTCCACTGCCCCATCCACACCATTGACTGCAGCGTTTTTGTTAAGTCTGTTCAAGGGAGAGAGAGAGAGAGAGAGCGAGAGAGTGAGCAAGAGAGCAATTGTGTCCAATTCTTATGAACCATCTGTGACTAAGTTTGTATTCATTGGACAGGCCAAACAGCTTTGTACATTGGAACGTTTCTTTTTATGTGGTTAGAAAAGTTATGTAGAAAAAAGTAGTAGCCCAGCAGCAGTGAGACAGTATCAGCCTGCTTGGCTGGGCAGACATCACAGTGCCAGAGACCTTATTGCTTTTAAGTGGCCACCAGGCAGAGTCTGCGGCTTGAGCCTGCTACCTTTCAAAGTCACTTAATCCCACTCCAGTGCCTCCGATAGCCCTAATGATCCACACAGGAGACTCTCCACACTGTGCACCTGAACGCTCTCTGCTTTGCAGCCATTCACACTGACTGCACTGTCACTGCGTTAGTGTGTGTGAGTGTGTGTACTCATACACAAAGCTCTCCTTTCCTGATCACTTGCCAAACGGCCTCGGGCCCACAGGAGACCCTCGTCTTAGCCAGCTGGCTCAAGCTTGGACTCTCACAAAAGTAAGAGTTCTGGAAAGACACTGTTTCCTTCAGTCATATTTAACAAGGGACAACTCACAGAGTACTTTCGTTAAATAGTTTGGGTTAACACTCACTACACCTGTGGAATTTTAGTGATGATCACTTGACTAAATGATCATTCAGAGGTTAAACCGATTCAATCACGGTTTTCCGAGGCCATGTGTTCAGGGTTCAGAGAACTGTAACAGGTGGTGGTCCTCCTGCCCCCCTGCATCAAGCCCAGCTGGAGTGGTGCATGTGTGTGAGGGTGGCTGGGTGGATTTGGGGTGTGTATTGGGGTACTGATGCGAGCCAAGAGGAGGAGGGAGAGAGAGCTAGGCGGAGGTTGAAGAAACAAGGCCTTTCGGGTTGATGGGCCTTTGTGGAAAGGGTGGAGGATGACATCATCCGGAAGGAGAGTTCTTATGCTCTTTCATCTCTCTGGGTGACCATGGGGGACTCACAAATTTAATACACAGGACAATTCATCCGGTATCTGTGAACTGAGTCGTGCCAGCCAAGCATGTTAAAATGCAGTCTGGAGGATAGTTGAAGAATACTTGGATGGTAACACGCACACACCCTCCTACCCGCTCGCATACCACTATCTCCCATACTTTAATGGCCATTTCCTTTTCAATTCAGTGCACACAATACAAACATCAGTCAGGTCCCCAAACGCCTGTCAGAGTCGCTGAAGTGCCAGGAACGGATGGAGGCAAATGAAAAAGAAAAGAGCGGCCGATGGTGTCTTAGCACCCAGCTCTCGCTCTCCTGTCTGACGGCTGGAAAGAGAGGGAGAGAGAGGGTGATGGGCGCCGGTTTAACAATCTGCCTGCTTCGGGCCGTCCTGATGGAGCAAAAGTGTGTTCAGATTATAGGGCTTGGAGAAAGGGGGCGGGCTGCTTGAGAGGCACAGCCACTGACATGATGGAAGCCTAATGGCAATAATTGGCGGTGCTTTGACAGGGCCTATATGATAGCACACAATAAACACCCTGTGTTTTTCAGGTCAAATTTACACCAAATTGCAGTGCTGAGCTGAAACCAGCTGTTTCGCTGCCCTCCATTCGCTTGCCGACATCTTACTCTCTGATTTCCTCAATCAAAGCTGTCTTTTTTTATCCCAGATAAACAGAGCAGAGCCGGGGCTTTGGAAGGCTTGACAGGTTTAAAAAAGGGGTAGTTAAACAGGATATCCTCCCCCCCACTTTCTCTTCTTTTTTCCCTCCCTTTTCATATTATTATTTTGGTTTCATTTGTCAGAAGTAAAAATGTCAAAGTTTTGTTTTTCTCAGCGTAGAAGTTTGGCACCTTAATTGAAGACAAGGAATCACAACCCAGGCACTATTCAATTAGACCACTTCTGCAACCTCCTTTCCCTTGACTCTAGACAAAACCATCCTCCTCTTCATTCCGTCTGTCCTCCTGAACCCTTAAGATGCAGTGCACTTGTTATTTCAGAGAAGCAATGGAATTTGCCATAGCGCAGTTCTGTTCCTTCGAGTTTTTACGAGGTCACTTCTCAAGCCATCGACTTTTATATCATCACTTCCTGATAAGTAAGAGTCTCCTTCAAGTGCCAGTGAGGGGAAAGAGATCTCAGCCCAGGCGGGGATTAATCCCCTAAAAGAGGTTCCACTCGTGAGTTCCCAGGCAAGGCTTTGGGGTTAGTGTGGACTCTGACCCCCTCCCTCAGAGATCCTAAGTGCTCCCCATTCTCCGAGCCGAAGCCTCTGGACTCATGTTCCCAAACTGCCCTTACTTTGTTCTCTTTGTACAAGAAGTAATTGCATGGCGTGGGGTGAAAGAAATCCAAGGGGGCCATAATGATTTTGAAAGGGAGAGGAGAGACACGGGAGGGGTACAAGGAAGAGCACTGGAAGACGAAGGTTCAGAAGGAGGGGGGGTTACATTATTAAAACAACAGACCACTCAAAAGGAGGCTATCCCTGCACCTGATCGACCAGCATCATGTGTGCCAAAATGTTTCTTTCTGATCTCAGTTCAAAGACAGCAGGGTAGAGACTCAAAGCATTCAGAAGAGGGAGGGAAGAGGGGGTTTGGATTGTTGGCTTACTACAAAAAGGCACATCCCTAGTCCCTGGAGTCCACAAATCATTCAAGCAAATACTGAGTAGTGGACATGCAGTGCTAAAGCTGGTCTTAAAGAAAGGGGAAAGGAATGCCCTGCTATTGAGCACAGAACCCACATGTTCAGCCAGGGCAAGTGTGTGTAGATGACAGAGTTGCCTTCATGTGCACATCTGTCAACGTGATTGTGCCTGGGTTGATATCACCATGATGTTTGGGCTCTTGTATACCCCGTTTGGTGTCTCCGTATGTGTGTGTGAGCCAGGGTGCCGGTGGCGTGTCCTTAGGCTCCATGCTTTATAGTATTGGAAACATTTTGTAGAGCCGCCTGAACAAAGCCTCCAGGGCTGATTGCCTTACCAGTAAAACTAATAGTCGAGTTCTTATGCAGCTCCTGTGCTCCGGTAAGAAGCCAGCTGCCTTCAAAGGCTCAGCCGGCAGGCCTCACTGAAGACCGCTAGCTCCCACAAGCCTAAGAAACTCTTAAAGTTCAGCTCGAGGAATCTCAGAGGTTAGTGTTGAAAAGCTAAAGAGCTTGATGTACAGTCACAATGAAGATAATGGAATGAAGGCATTGGAAGTCTCCTGTGTTGTAAATAGATGTTTTCCCATATCCCTTTTCTGTTTTTTAGTCTTAAGTTGAGCAATCTGTCCCTGGATGCTGCAAGATTTGTTTAGCCAAAAGGGAAAAATAGCTGCATTTGTAGAAATGTATGTCCTGGTTTGGCGGAAGATACAGTAATGGAATGTTTTATGGCACACTCTCATCCTCAATTTCCTCCTGCAGTATTGCAGGCTCGCTGAGGAGAATGCCCGGGCCGAACTGCAGCCATGTTTCCATTATGTCCCTGTGATGTGGCCGCAGTGTAATTGTAGTTTCATGGTGACGCCATCACCACAACATGACAGCACCTCTCCAAACATTATGATCTGTATTTTTGAGAGGAGGGATGCAGTGAACTTTCCACCAACACTTCTGGCTGACTCACAAAGACACAAAGGCTTAGGTCATCTCTCAGAAAGCAAACCAGGGATTGCGTTTAATATATTTCCAGTTAATAAACTCCAATTCTTTAGAAGTTTTGCATATTTCCAAAAATGACTGGAACAACTTATCTCCGGATTGTCTCCTTATTGACTCAGGTTGCTAAGGTTTTGTTTTTCTTGAAGGTGAAGTAAGGAGTTTTCTGGCTATGTTTGTTTGTATTTGGTTTGGTCTATTTTGACCCCTTGAGCACTTCCTGTTTGACCTGTTCCATCTGGGAAAATCGTTTTAGCCTTTCCTTCCTCTGTGCTGCCCACTCTAATGAGTTGTGATGCCGTAGTAAATGGTCAGCACCTAATGACCCATCGAGCCTGAGTCAGACAGCAGACACGACACTGCAGAGCGGACCGAACCTCGCACACCTAGAGATAAATTCAAAATTCTCTTTCTATGTGTCTGGCTGACTTTCTCTCTTTTGCATGTTGTCTTTGTCAGACTTCTTTCTTCTTTCATCATTCTTTGCCCCCCACTCTCTCTCTCCCTCACAGCCGTTGTTTATGAAGAGGGATTTATTGGTCTGTGTAGGGCTGTTAGGTGGTGGTGGGCTTCAGTGCTCAAGTGATCTACTGGGGTAAGCTTGGGGACTGCTTGAATACACCTCAGTGGTCTGAGAGCTATCCTAGCTTCCTTAAAACCTGTGTCTTTACCTTTGCCGCTATAGAAAAGGTTAGCATCAGGTCAAGAACAAGGTGTTTCTCTCAAGGAGGTGGTGTTCTGTAAATGTCTTTTTTTTTTTGGAATAGATATCAGTCTATCCATTTAATTTTAGATTTTTAAATTGTAATTTTTGAAGATATTATCTTTGTTTCTTTTTCTTGGTAATAATCCACTTTATTTAGGTGTGCATATAGATAAGATGATACAGACATAGCTGACTGTTTTATAGAGCCTGGTGTTGTTTCGGCTAGGTTGTATCTTAGGCCCAGGCAGACAGACAGGTGTCTGGGTTTGGTAGTTAGTCAGGGTAATTAGCAGGCTGTGCTGAGCTGTAAACCTTCATTACTTTCCGGAAGAGCCAGCACTTTTATGTAGGATGGACGAGAGGACAGGGGAAGTGGGTGGGCTAGGATGAGCCCTCCTATCCCTGAAGCACGTCTGGAAATCTACACCATTTCACACAATAAGACATGAGCGATAGAAAGACAGAAAAAACGTTTAGGAGGAAACATGTGTTTTCACTTGTTGTCATTAAATGAATGTACCATTTACTCAATGAACATTCCTGGTCTAATTGTAAATGGTTCATCGGTGGATGAAAGAAAAATAGTTTGGCTATATAAAAATTAACCAAAATGTAGCAACTTTCTTTTCCTCTAAAATGACTTTACTTTTTCACAGACATCTCCATGCAGGTTATTGTTTAGCTACCATTTTAGCAAATTACATTTGATCTCAAATCAAGTTCCACCCTACATTTGTTCTCATTGAATATTCAGTTGAAAATACGTCTTTTAAGATAAAATGGTTGTAAAATGTAAGTGACAGACTTCATAGTTTTTTAAACTTTATTTCTTTTGGATCATTATCATTAGTGCTAGACTACAAAAATTGCTCAAGTGCTAGTTTATATTTAAAGACCATTAAGCTCGCATTTAAATTTCCTGCATCTCCAAACAAATACGTCCTCATACCAGGAGTGTCGCCAGGACTACCCTGGAGCGAGTGAGGTCACAGCTGTGCTTACTCCTTTGTAAAGTGCAAATCTCTTCACCCTTTCCAATAAGAACAGATAACAGCACTTAGCTTACCAGCATCCATCTATTCATTCTCACCACTCTTCTTCCTCACAATTCTTTTATGTGCCTGAGATCTTTAACACTGCCAGGATCGATCTGCTTTATCACTGCAAAAGTCTGAGACCACAATGAAAATTTGTTAGTAAACAAAAGGGTTTGGGATTTCTTTGTAAATTTGAAACAAAGAAAAGTACATACTAAAAACACTTAATTAATGTAATTACAATGTAATTGATCTACTAAAAATATAATTTATAACATTTTTAAAAAGCAAAATAAAAGCACTTCCACTTGTGATCTCATACTTTTGGATCCCAATGTATATGTTTGTACAAACATGCATATGCACATCACACACTACACCTCTATTCATTACTTGCATCAAGGGTCTTCAATATTTCATTTGAGCGTGCTAATCGTATTACCTGACTTGACGTTTTGCAGATAGGGAGTAATGGGCACAGATTTGTGGAATTATTGGCTGATGGTAATGTATGTGTCAGGATGTGTTTAGCGCTCTTACTAACCCAAGGAGTTAAACAAAGACTGATTATTTATCTCTTTCTGTGTGTGAGAGAGTGAAGGAGAGCAAGAGGATGTGTATATGACACCGTTACAGAGATTGAGGGCAAACTGTGTGGTTTGTGTGTGTGCGAGAGAAGCTGTGTTGGCAAAAGAGAGAGATTGCTGATAAAGATCTGTGTTAACCCTGCGTAGCAGCAGACTGAATGGAGGGGAAAATTAGGCCTGATATAATACTCATGAACGGGACTCGTGCGGAGAGGGAGATGTGTGTCACCAGCGGTGTGCAGAGAACGTTTGAGGACTTGAAACTAAAATCCCTGCACTCACATTTCTGTCTATTAGCTGTTCCACAGCCCTCTGTGAGGTTGTGTGATGAGATATATATTTCTCAAGCTGCGTGTTATTAAAAACCATGTTCATTTCGGAATAATTTTTAATCCTTATTTTGGAGCTAAGCAACAACGTGCCGTGTGCTCTGCTAGAGATGTTTCCCACAGACCTGTCGGCATGAGTGTAATGTAATTTTCGCTTGTAATTCAGAAAAACAGAATTTGTCGCATCTCTGTCTATGTTGAACAAAACTGCTGTTAGAAAATATCAAAATTAGTCATTGTGTCTGCCTTGGCTGTTGTGTGTGCATGTGTCTATGTGTTTGTCTGTGGTGGATGCTACGTGTGTGAGAGTTTGGCCACAGAAGACATTGTGGGGATTAAATGCAGGTTAATGGGCTGTTTGGAATGGTTAAGACTGAGTGAGAGTGAGAATGGTTGGAAATGGCTGCCCCAATGTGATTGATTCCCCAGTGAAAGAAGGCCTGGGGACAGGATCCATTAGCACTGCTGAGAGGAGAAAGAAGACAGTGCTAGCAAGGTGTTCTGCCCTGTTTAGTCTTTCTTACTCCACAGTAAGAAAGCCAGGAAGAGATAGAAACAAACTCCAGCCAATAGTGAAAACGAAAGGCTAGCTTTCTTTTTGTTATACACTGCAGATTTTTTTTAATGATCCTATTTTGACTTGTTTTCTAGTAAATATATTTAAAATCCTTAAATCTTAAAATGGTTTTCATAATTCTTAGAAATAGGTAACTAACAGTCCCCTTATGTGCCAGTGTGTCCCTGTTCTTATTTATCTTAATGCTTCATAAGACATTTGGACAATTCATAGATTGCATCTTGAATGTAACTGTATTTTGTCTTAAAATAAAAATGAGACAAAATGATGTTGAAATATGTTGTATATGTGTTGCACGTAACATATTTTCGTTTGTGTGTGTATGTGCTTGTGTTCTGTTTCACTGATATCAGATCTTTTATTATAAAGTTAAGAGTAAAGACCCCCCACAGCGTTTTGCAGGCAAATCAGTAGAAAGAGATCTATAAAACAGGCCCCCGGTGGCCGGCAAGAAAAGAGGAGGTAAAAAAAAAAACATGGCTGAACACACACACTCTCACTGCCTAACCCCTACTATCCATCTGGCTGAGTTATGACACACACAATCACCTCATCCTTTTTTCACGCCAACGAAAGTCTAAGGATTGACAAAAACAAAGAGCTGTTATAAAGGAAGAGAAGGGGACAGCAGAGATAGTGTCAGGTATATAAGAATGACTGCGGGTAGCCTATATATCTGTATGTGTGTGCGTCAATGTGTGAGGCTTGTTACACCAGTTAACAGTGCAGAATAACACGATGATTTGCCATCTGAGTCTGGCTGTTATGTGGTCCTCCCATCAGAAAACCTAAGTCTATTGTTACCTTAACTTCTGCCACCACACTGAGCTCAATGTGTGTTTGACACATGTGTGCATGTGTCATGTACGTGTGTGAGAAATGTTCCTGGGTTCCTCAGAGATCTGGGTCCTCTCTGATAGTAAATCAGTAGCTGTGTTAATTGGTACGAAAACAACATTTTGGCAGTATATAATGTTTTATGTGTCTTTCATGTCCTTAATTGTAATACTAATGAGGGCTTGTATATCAGGGGAGTATATCTCTGCTCGGCTTGCTGTGTTGGATAAGCTCCTTAGTGGCATCACCGGAATATTCTGCCACCACGGCGACTCAGGCAGAACATAATCGGCACCCCCTCTCATTTGCAATCAGTAATTAGTATGCAAATGAGCCCAGGGGACCACACAAGTACTAGTGTATTACAAGGGTCTGATTATGACTCCTCAGGGTCCTCAGGGAAGACAGCGGAGTACTGAGGAGCACTTCGCCTCCCCACGCTCCAGTGGCTTCCGAGTGTTGCCTGTTTATACGGCCCTCTCATTGGTGTCTGTGCCAATCAGTCACAGCGTATGCCCAATATGTGCCATTTCCTGTGAATTAAAATGCTGTGGGGTTGAGCTTGACAGAATATGCATGGCATTACGACCTGCTGTTTATGAGTTAGCCATTTTTTGTGCATCCAGCTGAAGGCGTCTGCGCCGGTAATCCTAGTAAAGCTTCCTTGTGAGTGCCATGAATAAACGTGGTTATTCATAGCATGAATATATCACACAGGAAATAAATTTGGTTAGATTTGTTTGTGCTTCCTTGGTGAATTTTAGTCTGTGCGTTCTGAGAGCTTCAAACCCCGCCAATAAACCCAGATGAAAGCAGACAGTTGGCAGGGAGAATTGGTTGTCCATAATGGACATGCTGGACTTTGACCCCCGAAGCCCAAAAGTGTCAGTCTGAATTGGGTTCTTAGCTAAACGTTGCCCTTGTGCCTGATTTTCCATGTGACCTGACTTAGGGAGAACAGAGAGATGCAGGATCTATAACACCTTCCCTTTGTTCATTTGCACAGGCAGCCTGAGATATTGGCTAGAGAGATTATTGGCATATTGATGGCTTTAGATCAGGCACAGGAGATGCACAGTGGGCTCTGCCTAGACATAGTCAGGGTGAGGAGATTAAGTACTCTAGCGCAAGCCAGTGGATGGTCAATTGGTTTAGGGTTTGGTGTGCACAAGGGCAACGTTTAGTAAGATTTTTGAGGTCATTCTTCCTCTCCGTTCTTCTCCTCAGCCTCCTTATGATAGTATAGATGCTCCTGCAGTCCAAATGCTCCACTGGGGACCCGTTCCACAAAGCAAATATTATTGCACACCCAAATAATTTATGAGAAGTATTCGCCCCCCACTGGTAACTTCCCCCGTATTCCTCCTGTGATGAAGCTTCTCTCTGATGGCTCTCATAGAGAGGGTATTTATGACAGAAGGTTTGTTCCCTGCCTCCATATTTCACACACTGAAAGGGGAGGGGAGGGTGGTAATGAAACAAACTATGCCGAGGCTTGTGCTGTGACAGCTATAATTGTGGAGCACATTAAATGGAGAGTGAGGAACACCTACTCCACCTTATTTTTTTTCCTAAAAGGGCAATGTGTCAAGGGAGAAACCATCAGATGGCCCGACACGTTTGATAAGCCTTGTTGTGTTCAATATGAGATTTTTTTCTATTGCACTGATTATAGGTGTTGGCTTGAAGTGCTACATGTCATGAGTTTAATGTACGGTCAAAGATGTCCCCCCACAAACCCTGGTAGGGGGTCAGATTAATGCATGTATGCACTGAATTTGGATTGAGAGGTTTCCCAAGACTAGGTTTGAGGGGGTCAACCTATATGTCACATGAATATCAATTAATCATCTCCTAAATTGGTTGCAGGTGCCATTAGTTTGGAAGGGTCAAGCAACCGCCAATTTTTTACTCAATTAGCAGTGACCATCGTATCATAGGGTAGCCCATGGAGACTCTTTGGGGAGGGAGTTTATTATACGTTCTTCATTAAGTGGTTCCTGGCCCTCTCGCTCCCCTCACAGCTAAGTATTGTTTCTATCCAGCCTGGGACTCTCTCCTGATCTAGTCCCTTCAGGGAAAGAGAACAAACCCACTATCCGGCAGTAAATCTATGTGAGGCATCACCACTATCAGTGTCCTGGCACTCACAGTGAGGTTAGTGAAGCTTGATGATGCTATTCTGCCACCCAGCAGCAGCTCAATTGTCTTTTCAAGGTGGACAGCTCTCCCTAAAAGGGGTAAAGCCCAAGGAGCTAGGTGCATACCCCCCTGGGAGTACCCCCCACCCCGCCCCATCGAGGTGGCATTGTTTCCTTGGACAAACATTCCCACAGAAAGGGGAAAAGGCCATTTGGCTCCCCCAGCTTGTGCTGCTTTCACTGGCTGAGGGGTCTTCCCAGTCAACAGCTGGACATGACGTGACAAATTGGGGCCTTTGTCTTTGTCTCAAGGAGGTAGGCGAAACGGAGGAGAAAGTGTCGTCAGAGGGTGGGGGGTTTGTGACATTGAAAGGATGTGGGAGCCGTAGAATGCATTGTGAATTGCACAGTTTAACGGGAAAATATGTTGAGGCTTTGTTTCAGATTGAAACACTCGACTTCATCGAAGGAGGTCTGAAAGAGACCTTTTCCACAGGTCAGCCGTGCTTCTTAGTAGAGTTGTTCAGACCACAGGTAAGCTGGAATGCTGATGCACAGGAACAAAAAAATCTAACTCAGACTGGTTTTATGGAAACGGATTTGGTTACAAATGAATCTCGGCAAACCTTGTAAACCAACCCGGAATAGCTGAACATCTCGCCACTGTAATTATTTTCGGGATTCTGAGAGGCTGTAAAAGAGCGTCTGAATTCAGGCACCAGTAGGCACCAATTAAATTGTAGATGAACTGAATTGGCTCTGAATTGCATATTTCAGTTTCAGTTATGTCATATTTCAGTTGGGCTTAAGCGGTAATTTGTCTTTTTTTAAAATGTCATTTAAATGCACTATCCCAACTAAAATCATACCAGTCCTTTTTTTTTTTTTTTGCAAAGTCTACAACACGGACTACAATTGGACTTGCCATTGGTACACTTCCTCCAAAAGACAAAAGTCATGTCCGTTGCATAATAATCCTTTTAAGCAATGTCTCCATGCATTGCGTCGTGTATACTTATAACTGAGAACTTAAGAGATGCATTGAAGCCTCAGAGTCATGCTGGGCTCAGCAACTCTTCAGCGGCCATTTTATGAAGCGCCCCTCCCAGAATGGGAACAGCGATTCCCCCCTGCTGATGACCCTGGGGTGAAAAAGCTCTGCATTTGACAGAGTCCACCTCTTAACTTGTTAACTTGCTAATTGGCCCGCAGTCACTTCATGAGCTGAACAATGGACTGCTAGCTGAGCGATGAGGCTCTCTCTTTGAGAGGCTGGGCGAAGGGGGCCAGGTGGCAGTACTGGGGAGCAGAAAAGGGGGTGGCTACCCTGGAGTGTTGTGTGTGGGGTCTGGCTGGGTTGCCAAGGGGACAGCAGGCTGATATATTATCTAGAAGAGTATCAGGCTGACCCAGGGAGGTGGGTGGGGGCGGGTGGGGCACGATAGGCCGTGTATCCCCAGTTACCACCCCCACCTGTCCCCTTTCTGCCCTCTGTTCTCACTCTCTTTGACCCCCCACTTGCATTGGAAAGTGGGACTTGTTTGGCCAGTGCAGGCCTGGCAGTGTGGAGCCCTGAAAAAGGGACTAAACGGCGGGCTGCTTAGACACAGAGCATGTTAGGTAATTAGGAAGAGCTTACAGGGCTATTTCACCAACAGCTGCTCCCAGTGCAAACATGGGGCCGGCCAGAGGGAGCTAGTGCATTGTGATCTGTTTGTGGGAACAAGGTTGCCAAGTACAATAGGCCAGCATGTGCACCGGGGATGCCAGGCGCCCAGAGTGTGTCTGTCTGTGGCAATGGCAGCACAAACACTCATTACAACTGAAGACAACAGAGACCGGTAGATTTTAACAATCTGTCATGTATATGCAGCACAGTGTCTTTTAGGGGCAACATACCTCTCGTTCTTGCATGCCACGTGGCATTCTGATATGTCGCATACATCCACATTTTAAAGATTTCAATTAAAAATGAGCTTTTGTTGAAAAAAAAGGCTATTCTGTGTGGAAGGGGAGCTCCTGTTGACTCCTTTTG
The DNA here is from genome assembly GCF_001515605.1 of Sinocyclocheilus anshuiensis. Lineage (NCBI taxonomy): Eukaryota > Metazoa > Chordata > Actinopteri > Cypriniformes > Cyprinidae > Sinocyclocheilus > Sinocyclocheilus anshuiensis. The sequence goes on from NW_015549572.1 coordinate 694,538, forward strand.
GATCTTGGTACCACATGAGGCTCAGTTGGACGACTGGAATTAAATAAATGGCCACGGAGCTCTCGCATGTGTTCACCATGTTACAATAACAGCTTCTACGTGGCCTGTCCCGCCAGTCCTTGGTGTGGCACTGCAGAGCCAGGACAGGTGATCTCATGCCTAACCGAGTGCTCTTCCTATGGTTTGGCTCCTCAGGTGAGACCCAGGCCTTACCCCGGACCTTGTATATTTTCCTGGCTTATTTCTATTTATCCACAGCTACTCCATCTGGCATACCATCAAAGGAAAAATATCCCCTCCCTTTATTCTACCGAAAACCACCAAGGCTGCAAGAAAAAAGTTTTTTTTTTCTCGCACTCTAGCATGTTTACATCTTGTGCTCCAACTTTCATTTACTGTTCCAAAATGTGTGTCTGCGTGTGTATATGTCTGTATCACCCCATTTCTGACTATCCCAAGCTGTCTGCCTGGAGCTACTAAAACTCAATTTTGTCAGCTCTAATGCTGTCTTAGAAAAGCTGTAGCATTCCTGGTTAAATAGTACGTGCCATATGTCTTCTTTGTGTTAACTATTCTGCTTTATGCAGGTTTCAAGCTAGACCTGAGAACCAAATTTATTCAAAATTTGGTAACACTTTACTTGAAGGGGTGTGCATAAGACTGACATGACACCTTCATAATCATGACATGACACGTCATGAATATGAAGGAGGTTTTATGCATGTTTATGACAACTGTCATTAAGTGTCATTCGCTCAGTTATGTAATTTTTAATGCAAAGATGACATTGTTTGAGATGTCTTTGTTATGGGCTATGGTTAGGGGTAGGGGTAGGGTTAGGTTAGGGTTAGGTCAAATAATGCCATATTTGCATTAAAAATGACATAACTGAGCGAATGACACTTAATGACAGTTGTCATAAACTTGCATAAAAAAACCTTCATATTCATGACGTGTCATGTCATGATTATGTAGGTGTCATGTCATGTCATGATTATGAAGGTGTCATGTCAGTCTTATGCACACCCCTTCAAGTAAAGTGTTACCAAATTTTGAATAAATTTGGTTCTCAGGTCTAGCTTGAAACCTGCATAAAGCAGAATAGTTAACACAAAGAAGACATATGGCACGTACTATTTAACCAGGAATGCTACAACGTTTCTAAGACAGCATTAGAGCTGACAAAATTGAGCTTTAGTAGCTCCAGGCAGACAGCTTGGGATAGTCAGAAATGGGGTGATACAGACATATACACACGCAGACACACATTTTGGAACAGTAAAACACCCCTTCAAGTAAAGTGTAACCCAAAATTTCAATAAAAATACATTTTTTTATGGTTTTGACATGTCATGTGCTGTAAATCATCAGAAACATTATTTATTTACTTACTTGTTTACTGATTTCTGAATGAATAATTCATGATATTTGTCAAAAAAATCACCTCAAAAATATTTTCAGACATTTTTGAAAATCACAATTGTGTAAATTCAAATGTATTCAAGGCATGTGGAAATTTGTTTACCTTTTATTAGTTGCACCACATGATATTTTAAGAGTCATTCAACCTTTCTTAAAAATTGTATAAAGTTTTTCAAAACCATATAAAGCAAACATGAATACGAAGAGTACATATCTAATGACGTCTTATAGACCACATTTTTTAAACAGCCTTTTCTCATCATTGATGCTTGAATCTGTCTGCCTGAAGCTACGTAAGGCCACTTTTGTAATGTTACATTTGGCTGATTATAGAAACTTTAATTTTACCAGTTGCATACTGTGTGTCATAGCTTATTGTCTTTGTGAGTGTTAACCACTCTGTTTCATCTTAGCAGGTTGCCAAGTAGCCAAGCTAGATCTGAGAACAGACTCAAAGTTTCCCAGTGGCTAACAGGCATTTACATGTGCGTTGTCCTGCACTGAGCTGCAGCCCAAACAGAGCGGATCATTTGAGCGCTCCTGCTCCTCATTACAAGCCTGCGTGCTCCCAATAAGTAATGTGGATGCTGTGCACAGGACTCAGTGACTCCTAACAAGCCCCTATTGTTAAACTGTACCTCCTCAACCGCACCATGAGTAAACCATTACATCAATAAGCCGGCATTGCTCAAAAGGCCACAATTAAATCCTCTCTCCAGCATGACTCCCCCTCAAAAAAAACGCAGTTTTTAGCAGTCTGGCACACATAAACAGCAATTCGCCTGCATGTGCGGACACACACGTATATATGCACCTCTTTTGGGTCTACCCCGTGCATGGGCTGATGCCTTTCATGTGGGTCCCTGCTTTCCCAAACAGCCCGCCTCGTCTGTAGCCCCGATGCTGTGTTTTCTTACTCCAAGCCGCTCCATGGAGGGGGGTTACCCATGTCGACAGGAACAGAATAAGCACTCCATCAGGCCTCAGTGTCAAACAATACAAACATGATCTCTATATTTGGAGAGGAGCCGTGCTCTGCTTGGCTCACGCTGGAAAAAAAGGGGGCCGAAAAAGTGCTATCATTTAAAACCACTGGCACAGAATGATAAATAAAACCCCTCACGGTCATGGTCACTAGAGCGCAGGGCTGCAGGAACCTCATTTCTCCCGCTTTTGTCTCTACCTTGTGTGTGTATGTGCGCAAAGAGGGTTCGCCCTTGACGGGTGTGCCCCCCTCCATGTGTGCGCCCCCTTCTGAGCTTTTACCCCCCTGCCTGGCATCTGTTAAGCTGCTAAAGAGAAAGTTGTGTGCTGAGACCGGTGCGTCTTGCTGGGTGGATTTGAACAAGCACATGTCTGTTCTACCCCGGTGGCCTATGAAATGAGAAAATCAGCCACTGTGATGCCGACGGGAGCAGGGCTTGGGTGATAAATCTGTGAGAAGGGGCTTTTTTGCGTGTGTGTGCGTGTTCGAATGTTAGTACTCCTTGTACGCTCACATGCGTGTGTGTGCGCGTGTGTAGGCAGTTCCAAGATTTGGGGATTTGATTTCACACTGGCAGAGATCTGTGTGTGGAAAGCCATCACCCTAAATGCACATCACATTAAAACATGTATGAGTTCATTCTTCGTCCTCAGTCATCTGCGTTTCTGCCCTCTATCAAATATTCAATAATTCATAGGCTCGCACCAAACGCAGATTGTCGAGTTACAAATTCCCGAAGTCATCACCCAGATAAAAATGAAATTAATTCAGATCTGGGTTGACTACAAGTGTCAGCAGAAAAGTGTAACCTGAGTGTTAAGTATTATTGTCAAGCCCGAGTGATGTTTTTGTTTCCCCTTCTGACATTGTTGTGATTAAGAGCAGAACATCTGGTGAATGTTACCACAGCTGGACGGCTTACTCCAGGGAAACCAAAACATAGTATCAGACCTCTCATAAGCCACCATGCTTTTGGAAATGGCTACTGTCAAATGTCACAGAAAGCCTGATAGGATCTGCTCAAGAGATATGGGAAGAGGAAAAGAGAGTGTTTCATCTTTACTTGTCTTCTCATCCTCAAAGGGAAAAAGCGCCACTGGGTATGTGGGGCTGGGGAGCAGACAGATCCGCACCAGCACTGTGAGTACGAGCGGTTTCCGCACCATCGCCTGAAACATCAGGGCATTTGAAGGACAGGTGTTTATGACAGACAGAGCAGACTTTGTTTCTGATTGCTACATATGATTCTATCATTTGTGTGATCATCGTGGGACCCTCCTTAGGTTGTAGCTCATGTCTTAAGCACTTTGACCGGCAGCTCCATCAGACGCTGGCGACCACCACGGCGCAGATGTCAGAGATCAGTGATTTCACTCTGTCCTGTGGCAGAGGGGCTCTCACAGGTTTGTTTGTGTGCTTGTGTGTGTGAGGTGGACCAGTTTATGAGATGTCACCGGCCTCTCATTACTCCTCCTGCTCTCTGCACTGTTAAACCCTCGGCAGCCTCACAAATAGAGTTGTCTCGGGGGAAATGGGGCAGCACGTCTCATACTGCCGGCACCTGGTTTGAGAGAGAGGACAGGAAGAAGCTCCTGAACACAATACAAAACCTGATTTGATCTTACGGCTAATGATTCTATTAGTCCAACACTTAAAATTCTTTTGAAGGTTTTTAAAGCTGAAGTGTGTCATTTCACAGCAGAGTTGTGGAAAATGCACAATTAAGAGAACTGACTCGCTTTCGAGTCTGTCTGTAAGGCCTATAAACCTTATAAAAAATGATACACAACACTTTTAGTTTTACATACAGTAGTGACACCCTGTGTAAACAAACAATAGTAACCACCTCAGTGGCCTTCAATAGTGATCTCCTCGGTTAAGGATTTTCGAAAAGACCCCACATGAACAGGAATCAGGGTTAATTTAACAAGTGTGTCCTTCCTGTCGAACCCTGCCTATACATGTAAGTCAGAGAGCTACGAGGAAGCACATACTCCTCATGTGGCGTATTTACACACCCACTGGGTACCTGTTAACTTCTCTGGCTGAACTAGTTTGGTTTAAGCCAGGATTGCCAGGTTGCCTCTCAGTCCTGCCCCTCATGCGGCTCCTTACAAGTTCAATTTGTTCGAACGTGTGAGGAAGTGAAGGTATTCATTGATATCTTCACACACTACGCTCAGGTTTCAGAGTTGGAGGTAGAAGTGGCGGCTCTTTCCAACCCTCTCTTTCTGCCACATGCCAAATCCAGCCTGGTCATTGATCTACTCTCTTCTCATCAGTGGCGTAACTTTGCTTTGAAAAGTGGTGGGGACACCGCGCAACTCGTTTTGCTAGTTTTTTTATGTAACAACCTAATTTACTTGGGGACTGGGTTTAGAGTTGGACAAACTTAATTTTTGCTTTTCAAAAATACATCGATGTACCAGGGGCGGCGCCAGAGAATTTTGAACGCAGGTGCTGAGGGGGTGCTAGATCATTGACAGAGGGAGCTGGGCAATTCAGGGCTCCAGACTCATTCTTCCCACTGGTCGCTCTTTTGCGATTAACTTTCTCAGTTGGTTGCACGAGCACGTTTTTTTTTTTTTTTTGCTACAACATGGGATTAATCAGTGCATGCATGCTGATGAACTTTTATCATAGTTTAGTTATATGAAAACGAAAGTGGTTAACATTCAACCCGTTCTTTTTCCTCTTTTGCTATGTTATAAGCCTTTAACTTTTTAAGACTAAAACAAAAGATGGATTCATTGTTATTTTTAATTAAAAAGCATTCAAAAAGTGGTAGGGACAATATTGACCCTGGCAAAAAGTGGTGCGGACATGTCCCACCTGTCCCACCCGCAAATTACGCCTATGTTTCTCATATTCAACTCTGCTCCTTGTGGGAAAGGCCAGGACAACCTGGGTTTGTGTGTGCTACAGTTGTAATGTTTTATGCTTAGTTTGGCCTTTTGTTAATTTTGTAAGGACACAAACCTGTGACCAAGTTGTCTGTGACAATTAAAACCTCAACCCAAGAAGTATAAAGAAGTATCAGTCAATCTGCAGCCAGCTGAGATCTTCACGTTACATATATCTCCTGCAAAATGTATAGCACAGCAAATCCTCTGTTATTATATAAATGATGGTTTAAAGACATTTCAATAGAATTAGCAATGGCAGGATTGGTGTCCGCAGGGAAAATAAAAACTTCTAAAATCAACAAAAACTAAAAACAGCAACCAAAATGAAGAGTAGAAGATGCAGAATGTTATCTGAAAATGTCCTATTGGATGGTTAAAGTTCTCTGGTCACTCACCAAGTTTTCCCACAACAGTGGATCCCTTAAAACCTGATCCTGGCTGATTTTCAGGCCTGCCTGATCGATTTTCCTGGGTGAAAATAAAGGGATACAAAAGCATGTTAGACGCTCTGGAATCAGATCCAATCCATTAGAGAGATCAATACACTGAAGGCGAAAGGGAGAAAAAAGAGCCCTGAGTGTTGACAAAACCAAATAAATATAGATGCGCAAGAGATGAGAAATTAGATTACTGTCAAAGAATCTAAGCACAACACTTTTAACCTCTAACCTAACAATGTGTGTTTACACCACAGTGCAAGGGCGCGGGAGGGGACATGGGCTTGAGAAGTGAACTACAGGCGGTCTCAAGTGTCCGTGATGAAAACGCTGTTCACAGCTACAATTGTGAGCAGCCTCAGCATCTGTCCTTTAAAAACATATAGACGCAACAGATGCTAGAAGTTGTTCTGAAATAAGTGTACTGACTAATTCTGTATAATTTGACGTGTTTTTATGTGAACAAATTTGTATGGATGTTTGTTAATTTATTCTGTCTCTCTGTTTTTGTTTTCGCACGTTTCCTCATTATGGTTGCCACATTTCAGGTAAGTTGTTTTTTCATAATTTATATGTGTGTATGTGTGTATGTTTTGTGTGCTTGGGGTTGGTTTTAATCGCATCCAAAATAAAAGTTTTTGTTTACATAATATATGTGTGTGTACTGTGTATATTTATTATGTATATATAAATACACACACATACAGTATATATTTCAAAAATATTTACATGTATTTACGTGTATATATTTATATTCATATAATTTATATTATATAAAAATATATTTAAAATATAAACAACTTATTTTTCTTAAATATTTATTTTGGATGCAATTAATCACGATTAATCGTTTGAGAACACTAGTTTTAATGTTTTTGAAAAAGTCACTTATTCTCTCCAAGACTATGTTTATTTGATCCAAAATACAGTAACAAAAGTAATATTGTGAAATATATTATTTAAAACCTTTATTTTAAAGGAAAAATACATTTAAAAAAATCGTACCCCACACTTTTGAATGAGGGGAAAAAAACAATACGTGTGTGTGTGTGTGTGTGTGTGTGTGTGTGTTTAGATATATTTTTACCTACATTTCACAAATTTGGTGAACACATTTACCAGTTACAACTCAGCAAGTACTATTTTAAGTGTTGCTAAAGAGATATTAGGCAACTTTTTGGAATGCAGACACCCAATTACCCACACACACAATCACCCTTCCATCTGAATGTACTCATATATAATGTAATGGCTGCAGTTCCCACAGTCTGCTCTCCAGATGGAGTCATCTCAGGGTAAGAAACGGGCACCTGTCATACTCAAACACTCTCAGATGTGAGGAAAGCACGGGATACAGCGTGCAACAACACCCTTATCATGTTGATTTCATTGCATGTAGGGTAAATCTACACTGTCCACTATGAAAAATCACTATGTTCTTGGTTCCTTGCCCTTCACCTCTAAGACAGAGAGAGATTGTTTGTTTTATTGGCTGTCTGTTGGACTGGTCCCTCCCTTTCCTCCTGTTTCTCTGTCTGCTCCCTCCCTTCAGTGGCCGAGGTGCCACTCAGGTGATTCCCATTGATTTCCACTACACAGTCTTGTCCTCTCCAGGTGTAAACAAGCTGGGTCATATTGATGGCACTTGACTGATCGGGCCTTTCTGGTAACAGGGCTGCTCGATAGCCCTCTCCTGTGAGAAAGGCTGGAGATCAGGACATAAGACGATCTGAAGGTAGAAACCAGGTCTTAAATCTGTAATTCGTACCCATTTAGTAATGTATGATATCTCAAATTGTAAAGTATTACAAGACTATCAATTCTATTTAGTGAATCAATCAAAATACATAGAAAATTGAGCCATGATGCTTAACATATAGTACAAGCAGGGTTGTGGGCAGCTCAATTGAATATGGTGCGTCCTAGTGGTTTGAGTTATGACCAAAATATCATGCAAAAGCTGCCTAGCTTCTATTTGAAAGTGCATAATATTAATTGGTAAAGATTAATAGATCATATAGTCCATTTCTGAACTGTGAGCATCGGTTTGTGGATCTGCTCTCTTTACTCACTGGTGCTCTGTGGCTACTGTGCTGTCATTGGCAGCCATGCGGAGACAGGCTTTTATTTCTCTCTTCTAACTGCTAATTGGCAGCTGAACGGGTGAAAGGGAGACAGAGGGTGTGAAAAAGTGGGAAGCCATTAATGTTCGGTAATAATTGGGCCAAGTAATAGTTATCAGTGTTTTAGGGGCAATATTATCACCATGTAACGAAGGGCTTGATTACTTTATTAGCCTCTTCAAGTCATTCTGCTATCGCTTACCAAGTCGACCCCGGAGACCCCCCCCGATGCTCTCCTGTCTCTGCACCGGTAGCGCACCCCATGAAGAAATCAAATTATGGGGACTATGTGTTTAAATCACAGATCCTGTACCCGAAGTGACATAAAAAATGACCACAAGGGGGTTATTCAGAGTTCAGGCTGGATAATGAAATGGGCAGGGAGGTAATAGAGGCAGAAGAGGTGTTCTGAATATGGGGGCTGCTGTGGGAGGGGTTAATAAAGGGGTTCATTTAGAGGGTATCTCCTCAATCTGACCTGCCGCGCTTCTCTCGTTCTCCACTAGACTCTTCTGTTCTCGCCATGCCTCTTCCGTTTTCGTGATGATGAACTGCATGGATGATATTTAATAGGTCTTTACTAGGTGAGAGGGAGGTGTGTTGGGCGCAGACTGTGTGAGTTGCAAGTCCTCGCTGATTGTTTGTCCTTGTAAATCTAATAGTGTTTCTGTCTTCTACTAGTCCATTAATCCTTACTTTATGCAACAAAATACTTGTAATTTGACAGGTTCAGAGGCTACGCATCCTTACGTGTGTTCACTTTATTAGCGCAGAGTGAGATTATCTGCCTCAGATCAGAGGGTGGACTTTGCAAACAAACCGATTTAAGTGTCAGTTTCAGTCATAACAAGTCTGGCAGATTCAGTTCTCAGAGCTGGTTAATTGTGTGAGAAACCCCAGATGGTTGTACGTTTCTGCAGGTGTGCTTTCCCATCAGACACCTGTCATTGTTTGCAACTTAATCCGGCATGTTTGGATTGCCATGCCACCCTCTTGTTACTCGGGACAGTTTCCACAAACAAAAACTACATTCCTAAAGTCGAATCTCTAATCTACATTCCTGACATTGTTTGACATGTCAAAAATTTCAGGTTTTACTATCCTTGTGGGGACATTTGGTCCTCACAATGTAGCATAAACAAGTACACACACACACAGTTTTAATATATAATTGTATAATATTCTCTCTCTCTCTCTCTCTCTATATATATATATATATATATATATATATATTCTATCTGAATAAAGAAATATATTACAAAATTCCATGACCATGATGAAATATTCAAGTCTTGAAATCAGGAAAATGCGGGTTAACATTATCTCCTGTGCATTCAGTGAATCTAGTTCACTTTTACATGACCTTGAGCCTGATGTCCCCCAAACACTGAATTGGGGTTTAATTTCCCCCATCACTATGACCAAGCTGAAATAAAAAGCCCATTACAAGGCCCTGTCGGCTAGGTGTTGTTGACTGTCTTTTATGATGGTTGGCAAAGGCAGGGAGATGCAGCTGATGTCTTCATTTAGAACTGGTCCCTCTGGTGCAGCTCCGCCTGTGAGCCTAAAGCCCACACGGCCCAGGCAGCAGGCCTGCCAGCCGGGTGATTAGTAGTAAAATTTTAATGGGGATCTATACATATGTCTAGCTGTCATTTTTACGAGGACGTTTATACTGGCACGGTTTCGATCATCATTCGCCCCAAGCCCGGCCAAGGACCGAGAGCAAAGCTGAACGTGCAGCCATGAGATGCACATCTTGCTGCTTAACCTCACATCAGCCCAATGGGGGGTGGAGGAGTGTGAGCAGCAAAGCTTTATGGCATTAAAGACCGACGCTCCTCTTAGTATAATGGAACAGTCCGACTATAGTGAGGTTTGGGTGGTGTTTGAGGCAGAACCTGATATGATATTTATTGGCCGAGATCCCCTAGAGACACAGGGCTTTATGTGTCTCTCATAAGAGGGGTCCAAGGTTCTTCCCTGGACATATTTACAGTAGGCCATATTTACAGGCTGCTCCAATTAATATGTTTAATCAAGTTTGATGTTCTCAGCCAGGCAGCAGATCTTTGATTGTTGCCATTAATCTAGAACTGCACCAGATTGACATTATATGAGTGCAGCTGATTGATTATGAACGAGAACAGGTGTAATAGTTTGGGGAGAACAGCATTATGAGATATTATATTGTGCATATTTTTGCTGCTGATAAAAAGCCGAAATTAATTGTTATTTATTTTTACTTTGCATTTTGTAATTGTATTATTTCTATTTTTATTCTTGATTAGTTGCTATTGCTATTATTTTATTTATTACTTATATTTGTTTGAGTATTTTTATTGATGAATGATTATTAGTATTGTTAATAGTGCTATTTTTTTATTTTATTCATTCTAATTTAATAATAATTTATTATTAATACAAAAAATAATAGCTTTTTAGATGGTTAAGAGAACCAGACTAGTTAACACATAATATGTAAACAATGTGTTCCTTCTTAAGACCTTCTTGGCTTGTTGTTGCTGTTCCTCAGGGGTGGGACAATAGGGCCAGAGTCCCTGAGTACTGCCTAATAAAGGCCTTCAAGTAGGTTATCTGGCAGTGCTTTCTGCTATCTTGAGTATGTGTGGAGGTACATCAAATCCACTACAAGGTAAATAAACATAATTTGAGGTCAGAAAGGCAAAGGTTTAGGAGAGGTGAGCTAGAGTTGAAGATCTGTGTAAGAAGAAGGGGAGGGAGGTGGGCAAGAGTGGTTGCTTTCCTAACAAGTGTGCTAACAGAGTTACAAGACAGGTCCCAGGACGGATAGAGGGAGTTGACTAATGTGTAATAAGAGAGGATGAGAGCGAATAGAGTTCTTTACATTGGGCCATGATGGGGTGAGGTGGAAGAGTTGAGGTAAGCGGCACGCAGCTTTGCCTGCGAGGTGACCCTTTACAAGGCTTACATCGTGGCCCTAATGCAATTAACACCAGCAAGTGTGGGGTTAAGACAAGGTTGCCGCTGGTGTGGCCACGGCCTAGGGCTGGCAGCGAGAGAATGAAATCGGCCTGGAATTGAATCGGGGGAGAGAGGTGATAGCTCCCCCGGGAGGGCTGACACTAGGTACACAGAAAGCCCAGAGGACTGGAAGCAAGGCAAGCCAGGTCACCGTGACTAACGTTGCCTGCACAATCCACATTACAACAACCTATCGCTCTCACCTGAGTGGGTTGCTGGGCTCCATCCTGCCCTTAAAGTCGGCTCGCTTCATTGGCGTGTTTGCAATAAAGACGGCGAGTGGCACCGGTGAGGAATATGTGCACTACGGGGCATGACATTTGGAGGCTAGTACAACCGTTACAAAAACGGCTTCAGATAAATGCCGTACAGCCAAAATAGTGTAATAACTGGAATACAATATTCAATATTTGCTTCCTCGCAGCTCTGCTATAACCCAATATATCTTATCAGAACATTTCTCAAGCGCAGTCTTCGTTCCGATAAGTGAACGCAGCTCTGCCTTATGGTAGATAATCTGAGGGAGTGAGATATGATCGCCACTGACCACTTAAACCGAGCAAGGCCCTTTCACTGCCATAATAACCAGCAATTTTGTGGCTCACATCTATCAGTGTGTATATCGACCTGCCACCGCTTTGGACACAGATGCTGGGGCTATTAGCCCCTTTTGTTTGTTTTGAATGAGAATAGAAAAGGAATTGGCTCATTTTGATCTTATTGTCGGTAACTCTACCTCCCTTGTGGCCGAGACAAAAACCAATCTTAATCTGGTTAGAGAGACAACATCAGCTTTTCTAATGCTTTTGAGGGACAAAAAAAAATCTGGTGACAGATAATAATGTAAATGGAGGAAAGGTTTGGAAGGGCCAGCCACAACTATGGATTCTACCGCTGTGGCTCCAGCCAATGCATTAGAGGGGCCTATGATTTCTTTGAAATTTATGGCAGATGTAAGTGTCTTTGATTGATAGGGCTGTTTAAGAGCGACCTGTACAGCCATTTATTTCATTTGTAAAGAGCGGCTGAGGAGATCTTAAAACTCACTGAGTCTGAGGGAAGAAACTGAGCGAAAATCTCCCAGCCTGTACACTGGTTTTCCAATCTGAAAGTTGCAGTGTTCTTCTCATTTTTTGGCAGTATAGTTATTATATTAGTTGATGTGTAGATGTTGAGTTTATGAGTAAAAATATATGATTATATCAGTACACTGATTCTTCAGTACTGGGACAAAACAATCTACAAATGTAATGAAAAACATGGTTTATGTATTAAGCAATTATTTTAGCAAACTTTATAAAGGAGGTTTAATATCTAATCTTCTTTCTTTAAAGATTTATTTTTATAGATACATATTTATACACACACACACATATATATTTGTACATAGTGTGTGATTGTGAATGATGTAATATAATAAAATAAAATTTAATTCAATGTCACATTTGTGTTAAGATCATTCTGTTGATTAATTTAGTAGAAAGTAGAAATATTGCTATTTTAAAATCATATGGCATGTCTTAAAAATCAGAGGATGTATTTTCAATTCCAAAGAAGTTTATTTTACGTTCGCATTTTGGGTTTGTGTGTGTACAGTATATGTGTGGCCGGCTCATGAGTTGTGTCCAGCCTCAAGCTCAGGAGAGAGAAACTCAATCTGCTCATTGCCACATCCTGTGTCCTCTGCAGTCTCTCTGTAACGAGGTGCTTTGACCTCTATCATATCACTGTGCTCAGATGACGTGTGTGTGTGTGTGTGTGTGTGTTTGTGGTGTGTGTAATATTCCCGCAGCACTGGACTTGGTTTTTGGTGCTTTGCAGTTCAGAAAAATGCATATTCTCGGACTCACACACACATACTCTTCCAGTGGTGCTAAGTAGCTGTGAGTAATAGGTATGCTTTGGCAGGCAGCTGCTGGCTCTTGTTTACATGATAACTGATTACCCTAATTTTGAGAGGAGGGCTGATAAATAGTGTTCCCCTCTGACAACCTCTTTCACATCAGGGGCGATAATACCTTTTTGATTATTCAATAAATAACCCATAATTCGACATTGATTTGACTGTGAATGTGCCATTGGGGGGGGGGCGTAGAATTATCCAATAGCCCACGCTGAGCGCATTACGGGCGACAGGTTTACTGGGAGGTATATTGAAATCTAGCTGTGCTGAAAAATGGTTTGTTGTTGGAAGCATCATTGCAGGGTTGAGCACTGATTCACTTAGTCAGTCAGTTGGATTGTGTATCATTTTCCCAATGTAGCCATCGGTGGTCACTGATGCAGTTATTGGAGTCTTCCTGCTCCAGATATTGGAGTATTGATCAGTGAATGTTTTGCCTTCTGTCCATTCTCTTTTCATTTATATGCAGAGCAGATGCCCTGTGCTGTGAGTCTTCACATTCCCTCCAGTGTGTTAAACTCAAACCCCTCCTATTTTATGACATCACTCATTCTGACAGTTTCTGCCTACGGGAGAGGGACGGGAAAAATCGGGCCTTATACTTTTAGAAGTACACCGACTGGCTTTCCACAGCAGATGCAATGCTGGATTTGGCCTATTACATACCTTCTCTCAATTGCCTATTATTTCCCCCAATAAAACCTCTGCAGACTGCATGATTTCTTTTTCCCTCAAAGTCTTTTTGTTTCGGAAAACATGCTTCAAATGAAACAAAAGGGCCCTAATGAAGTGAAACGTTTGATCTTCTAAATAAAAAACAGACCGGGGATGGGGTACGGTGCTCGACAAATGCAGCGGTTCATCGTAGGTGTGGAAAGCCAATCTTAAAAAAGACCAAGCGCCGCTTGTCTAAGGCTTGCCAAAAAAGCCCAAGCTGCCTCCCTACCCTCAGGCTATCGGCAGCACTCTTATTATGTAATTACTAAGAGCTGAATTCACTACAACACTGGACCCCAAACTTATGTACTTCTGGATCCTAACACCAGATTCGCACCAGGCGAACTCATGCATACAATGCCCATACTATACATGCTTGGTGTAAAATCACAATGTTTTCAGCAGCCATTGTAGAGACAGGATAGTCAAAATTTATAGCAACAATAATTGGTTTATTTAAATTTTTTAATTGCATTTCATTTGATTTTTTTTGTTACTTTAATTTTAAGTTTACTTGGCTCACCAGTTCAAAAAATGATACAGTATTACAGAAAAATTTATTAATGTACAAATATAAATATATAATGTAAACATTTATATATATATAATTTCATGTAATATTTTGTCATTTTTAGACTTGTGAACTAAGAAAGCCTTCATTGTCTTTTTGAATGTTCTTCCATCATCTTCCATGATTATACCTATATTTGATTGGTTATTTAACAGTAAGTCATGAATAACTGGTTATTATAATAAAAGTGATGGTGATGTTGACGTGACATGTGGCCAAGTATGGTGACCCATACTTGGAATTAGTGCTCTGCATTTAACCTATCCAAAGTGCACACACACACAGCAGTGAACACACACACACCGTGAACACACACCCGGAGCATTGGGCAGCCATTTATGCTGCGGCGCCCGGGGAGCAGTTGGGGGTTCGGTGCCATGCTCAAGGGCACCTCAGTCGTGGTATTGAAGGTGGGAGAGAGCGCTGTACATTCACTCCCCCCACCTACAATCCCTGCCGGTATGAGACTCGAACCCCGCAACCTTTGGGTTACGAGTCCGACTCTCTAACCATTAGGCCACGACTTCCCCATAGCTGCTCACATCAGCCCTACTAAAGTCACACCGCTGCTTCTGAATGAGAAGAAAAAGCCAAGCTCTCCTGTTCGTCTCGGTAGTCAGTTTCCCCACAGGAGGAAGTGAGAGATAGAGACAGATGACAGAGGCTGGGGCAGAAAGATGATTAAGAATTACGATCATTATGCCTCACTTTTGCATGTTGGGGGAAAATCATTCCATTCATAATTTATACCCTCAATTACTATTAATAAAGAGATATTTCAGTGGGAGAGAATGGTGGGGGACAATTACATGTAAAGTGGTATTAACATTCCTGTTTGAACATTTCTAACCTCCATTTCTCAGTAAGGCTAATAAGAAGAATGACTCCCTTGACTTCTCCCTGAAATGATTGTATTGCTATGATATTCTAATCTATTAGCCTCTGTGTAATGTATTGGCCTAGATAATTGGGTCCATGGTGATGAAGAAACTCTGAGCTTAGACAGGAAGTTCTACAGTGAAATAAGGTCAGAAGACATTGTGATGAGATTGAGATTAGATATCTGATGGGTGATGTAAAGTAGTGTTATTACTTTTAAAGTAAAGTAAATCTTGAATTTAAGGTCAATTGCTTCCATGACTTCATGGTAAAGAAAACCCTCAAATATCATTTCTTTTATAAAGCTTCGAGTCAAGACCCTTAATAATAGCTATTATTTCCATCCGTCAGTTCTGTGTGTATCATTAAGTTCTGTCAAGCTGACTGTTTCTGTTTAGTGCTCTGCTCTATGCTGGCTGCAGGACTGGCACACTTGGCACGCCTCCTGGAGCTCCATTAGACAACCACTTACAGGCGCACACACCCCTGGCTGGCGGGACCCACACCTGGGCATTAGGTCTATGGGGAGCCACTTCATTACCTGTGTGCCAGGTGTCCAAAGCCATTGTGCAGAGAGCATCGGGAGGCCCTTCCCTCCATTATACGGAGTAATCATTGATTAAAGAAAAAGACTGAGGAGTTGGAGATCGTAAAGAGCTTGTAAAGCGTTCGGCATTCTAACCACCGTTGAGTCTATCAGGTATGGCGCCACGTGCCTTTTCCCAAGGCTACAAATATAATAGGCGGTTTACTCTTGCTTTTCCTTTTCTAGGAAATGTTTAATGGCTGCTTCATATAAAAAGTATTCGGTACTCGTAAAAGGTTCCAGATTGACAGCTTTGCAGCTGAAGCGTTTTCTTCAGTGCTTTTCTGTCTCAGGGGGCGGCAGTAGTGGTGCTTTAACAGAGCATTGGGGTCTCGTCTCGGCACAGAGATGACATCTTGTGTTCCTTGCTATCACTTCAGGGCAGCAGTCCCACCCCCACCTCACCCGCTATGACTCCCAGTCGTTTGTGGGGCGACCCCCTTAGCATGTGGCAACCTTTCTGCCAGCTGTGCTTTTCCACTTCAGACGCTGGACGTCTAATTCCCACCTCACTTAAGAGAGATGACGGGCATGATGTAACCCCCATTGAATTTCAATTACCACGTCTGCACACGCAATGCGTCGCCCACTTACGGGCACCCATTTCTGATAAGTTCCCCCTCCCTCGACCCCAATGTTTGCCAGGCAGGGGCTTATAAAAGCAGACTTCAATGAATGAAGCCCACTGCGGGGTGCCTTTCTCACCACTCCCGCATATCTGGTTTGATTTTGGAGAAATGACTGAATTCCTGCCTTTGGAAAGCACAGTGGAACATGCTTGAGCTCTATTAAAAGCTGGGTGGGGTGGAGTTGGGGTTTACAGATGGATGGGTAGCAGTGGTGTTTAGCAAGGCTTGTCTGGGACAGTGTACAAAAGTACAACAGGAATTCACTTTGACCAAATGATGGAGGACACATATAACAGAATACTGCGGGTAAACAGGTGTGTCATATTTTTGACCTTCCTGTCTCTGACCTCCACTGTTTGTCTAATGGCGAATAAATGCAGTAGTCAGATCAACAGTAGGGATAGGAATCATTAAGAATTTAACAGCGGCATAAATGCAGTCTCAAAAATGTGTATTTTTTTAAGTACAATTACTTAAAAAGAACCAACTCAGAGTCATTTATTCAGGAATCAAACTACACTATTTGCAGTGAATTCCTTTGACATGCCTTTTACTGCTTTTTTGTGTAATATGTGTTTAAATATCGTGCATATCTTGATTCAGTAATGACCAGTAAGTGAATCTTAGACTAAATGTTCTCCTGACGCACGTCTGACTCGTTTAATGTGAATGACTCAGAGCCCCATGTCCAGAACTTCTCAACATTTTCCTTCGGCGCATTCAGTACAGGGCCAAAGTTCTCTCCCATTTTGTACAACAGTGTTTTGAGTCAAACACAATATTTCTAAGTGCGGCTTTACAAGGCTCTCATGTGCACCCAGCTGGCAAAGAGAAACAAAGAAAGCGGGAACAATCAGAGGGAAAGGGGAAAAAAAGGCTTCTTTAAAATAAACCTGAAATGCCGTGACAAATTGAAGGGGTTTGATTGTTTTTTTTTTGAGCAGATTACAGAAACAGCACTTGCATTGTTTGGCTAATTTTTGCACTTGTAAGATCAGGCCATCCATCCACTCCTGACGGTTTTCATAGAGATTTTGCTGCTTTGACCGTGATATAAAACTGTCATAATTTATTTGAAACACTAAAGGAGAAGACCAACATTAATCACCCTTTCTTGTTTATTAAAGCAATAAAGATTTCACAGAGTGCTTTATTACCAGTGCCAGATTGGGAAAAGGCAGCCTTTTGTAGGGGGGCTAACAAAGACAAGAGCCCATTACACCATCGCAGAGAGAGAGGGAGAGAGAGAGAGAGAGAGGGATGGAGTCATGGAGAAAGAGAGAGAGAGAGGATCAGGACAAGCCAGTCTTGTTCAGACACAATCTTTATTGTGTTGTCAGAATGTATGACATCATCCTGACCTTTGATCTCAGGCACTGCATAGTGCTGATTGGACAGGTCGGTCCGTATTGAATTCCACTATACTGCTGATCTAAGAAAGAGTCACACCTGAGCTGAAACGCAGACGGGTGTTTAGCAGTGCTCAGAGTGAGAAGCTTCAGGTCCGACTCTGGAAAGTTCAGGCTCCTGATGATACACACGCTCATTCTGTGTCTTTATCTCCAGACAACAGCACCGTCAGGTGATCAATAACGTGATTAATAACATCTGGCATCTCCTGAGGATCTCACTGTTGGTTCATGCAGATATTTGCACAGGGGCCATTTGAGTCAAGGACACTGGAATGGTGACAATGGTGTAAACCTCTATAAATCCAGAAGTCTTACCTTTGACTTTGAAGCTTTTTATATTCAGCTGCTAAAGCAAACTAAAATTGGGAGACTAAAGAGATGATTTTTTTGATCCATTTAACTAGACAGGGAAACTTTTAAAGGCATCACTGGGAATATTCTTACACGAATGCTCATAAATTCCCTCAATTCTCCATTTGGCTTTGAATAATATGATGTTAATTATTATTTTTACCCTGTATAACATAATTCTAGGGTGTAATGATTTTTTATGCCCCTGACATATTGTTTGGAGGGTGACATAAAACTCTGATGACATGTGACATTTGGAAAAGGTCACCCCGCCCATCCGTGCTCATGTCTGTCTTCATAACACTGGCACTTGTCATATTGAAGCTCGCGTTGGCAATCTTTGTCTCACAGGAAACCCTGAGCGCTGTTCTTTTTGCTGGCCGTAGTTGTTGCCAGGCCTGGTCCTTTTTTTTCTTGTGTGGCAGAAGGGAGGGTGAAAATTGTCACTGAAGGGAAAGAGGAACCAGATCACTCCCCCTCGGGGTTCCTGGGGGGCCACAAACAGCATTTCTGAGCCCAGTTTGCGAGCACAGAATGACAGGGAGAAGCACTAATACTAATGTGGTAAATACGTCAGAAATGACTTGGGAAGGGAGGGAGAAGGCATGACGGAGGTCAGGTACACTGAGTGGAATGATACAAATGGGAGAATTTGACAAGGGCTGATCTGCCTGAATTAAATGAAATTGCATTGTTGGTTTTTTTGTGGGTCTTGGTTTAGAATCTGTCAGCACATTTCAACCCACAGTGCATTTATACAATTGTAAAAAGAATGTAGCAAGACACCAACACATTCATTTAGAAGGTTCCATACTTATAATAATATAATATTGTAATGTAATTGTTTTTTAAATTTTATTTATTTACTCTAATATTAAATTATAAAATCAAGTATTTTTCAAGTGTTATTCACAAACTTTAAATTGCATTGCAGTTTTATTTGTCATCCTTGTCATTTTTATCCTTCCTGTCAGTTTGATCATATCCACCTGTCTTTTTCAATTTCTGTTCTCTTTTATATTCATTTGCACTGTTGTTTCATCATACTGTGATGATATGCCTTTACCACTGCTGTTGGAAATTACCCTTTTCTGACAACTGAATTCTATGGTTTTAAAATGGCTGACCTCTGCTCTCAGTCTGTTAAGTGATGTTTTTTGAGTAGGGCATTGCCTCACAGAGGACATAAAATATAAATTTTTATGCACATGGGGGTCCCGGCTTTGTGGTCGTAAATTATAGTAGGGTCATCCTCACACCTCTATCCCACAGTGCAATGGGCCAACCCCAAGCAAGGTGGAGCTGTGGGACAGACAGGCCAGGATGCAACAGGGTGAGAGGCAGAACTTAGGGTTGCTGGGATGGTGTTGTCAGCTCTGAGGGGTGGAAAGGCCACCAACTGTGTGTGTGTCTGTGTGCGTGTAATGTATGGGCTATAACACTTAGTGCTTATGCCCTGACAGCTTTAATGGTGATGGCCATATTATAGAGAGTGTGCAGAGAGTAAAAGGCCTGCTTGATGGGGAATGCCTGTGACGGTGGTGGATAGCAAGGACAGTGTGTGTATGCAGGGGCATAGTTTGTGGAGGGGATAGGGGGGATATAACCCCCCCCAATAACCAAAACTAGCAAGTATAACCCCCTAATATTTATACCATGGTTAATGGAAACCTCGAATCAGGCTTTTAATTAATGATTTAAATCGCGCCTTCTGCGCTTTTATAAGCACTAACTTCACGTACGAACCGAACGGAGCAGTTATCAGCACAATATGACTGAAGCGCTGTTCACGAGCGGCGCGCGGATCACCCTATACTCTGAGCTCGTTCACCAGCGTGCGAGAGAAGTGTGATAAGATTTGCGCAAGCCATTCCTATCGCAAAGCTGATAGTCAAATATGTGATCTATTTGAATTATTTAGAGAAACAGCCACTTTAAATGCTATGGAGAAAGTCAAACAGAATCTTAAAAAGGCAAATAACTAAAAAGACTGATGAAAAGAGGAGAAAACAGTCTTGAACCAGCACTAACATATATTAAAATCTTTTTAAACTGCTCATGACCACCTTTACTAGAATTTATCACATTTATTGTAGGCTTATTTATTGTGTAAAATTTAGTGTAACTTGTTGTAGAATTTATATTAGATAATCTGTTAAGGGAATAGATTTTTCCCTATAGATTTATACTGTATTACAACTGTGGCATGTTGTAGCTATTGGTTCTAAATGTGCAGGCGGTTGTTTCTTCATAACAAATGTTATATTGATTAATTTAAAAAAGTAATTATTGGCCTGGTAATGATTAATAGGCTAGTCTTATTATAACAAATGCTACAGTTAAGAACTGTGCCCTTGTGTGTATGTCTTTCCTCTATCTATCTGCACTGCATCTATACACCAACACATGTAATCTGTACTAGACACAGTTGCTCTGTTCCAAAACTTGGTGAGCTGCAATTAAAGGCATCATCTGAATTATATATTACATCATAATCACGCAGGTTCTTAAAATGCCTAATTTTAGGCAGATTCTAAAGCAGCATTGAATAATGTTAGGACGCATATGTAGGTAATAGATAGCAAGGCAGCTTACTATGCTTTAAAAAACAGAGCTTTGTATGTGTGTGTGTGTATGTAAAAGAAAGAGACTGCAGCCCATACGTTTGAGCTAATGAGGAGCAGCTGCAGACTAATGAATCAGAATGGGTTTAATGACCGCTGCTTAAAGCGAACCCTTCACCTGAGGAAATTCCAGCAGCAGAAGCTCTGCTACACGTCGAGGGAAATGTGATCATTTTCTGCAGCGGGGCAGTTGAGATTGAGTGACTCGCCTGTGCGAGGTGTCTGTTCGGTGTCTGCTCCTCTCTCCCTTGCTGTCGTGTGGCCTGCCTTCTCGCTCTCACTGTTATTTAATCCTGGTTTTGGTGCGGATGCAAATTTCAAAGTGGCAGTGTGAGAATGTTCTCAGAACGTGTCTGCGGCATCATAACTTCGGTTTCCTGTAAGGAGACCCAGCGCTTGTTCTCTCTCACCCTTCTGAGCAGGGCAGGCAGCCCAGACTACAGCACCACCTGGCTAGCCGTTAGCCTGAGGAAGAGGCCCTTTAGTAATGTGGTTTAAGTGAGCTAACGGCATGAGCCTACCACAGGTACGCCTCTTCCTCCTTATTGCTTAACAGACATTCATCTCCTCTGGGACTGATGATGTACTGCACAGCTTAACACTGTAGTCTGAAGGAGTGCCTCAAGGCTACGTCCTCCATTCTCACAACTTTCAAAATGTCTTACTATAAAGCCTTTTGAAAAATACCATCAGCTGTCAACATGTCTTCTCTCACCCATGACAGTTTCCACTGACTAAGGCCCCGTCCACACGGAGACGCGTTTAGCTGTATACGCATACATTTTGTATCGTATAGGCGTTTCGTCCACACGGATCCGGCGTTTTGGGAGAGTGAAACTGATATTTTTTTAAACCGGGTCCCAGAGTGGATAAATTTGGAAACGCCGCCCTTGCGTTTTCGCGTGGACAGCGAATCCGTATATTTTCTGAAACGATGACGTCATCAGCCCATGTCTCGCCCCTAGTCAGACACCGCTACGTCACGTAACAGCAACAAAAACATGAACAAACACTGAACGATTGTCTTTTTATTAACTAACATTAACACAGATTAATAAATGTATTGTTCCATGTTCATTGTATACCACGCGCAAGGTTTATGCGCATAGTCCCAGTCTTCTTCTCTGTTTTTAGTGTATCTCTGTGGCAGAATTACAGCGCCACATACTGGTCTGGCATGTATACTACATCGTTTTGTGTCGGTTTTGTGGTTTCGTGTGGACGCAGATATTTCTTGAGACGAGGAAAAAAAAGATCGGATAGGGAAAGCTCTGGCTTCGTGTGGACGTAGCCTAAACTGTGTTTTTTCTCACCAGCAAGGCGTTTGGTACCGCAGCCCACCCAGGCCTGTCAACCTGACGGAAACTGCCCCTCAGTCTTGGCCTTTCATATATACTTACGTTACGAGTGACAGTTGCTGGTGAGCCCGAGCCTGCGCTGTTTTCAAGCAGTCTAATATTTCCTTGGCCTTTTCTCCCATTATCCCTGACCTTCAGTAGCGCTATGCACCAGTTGTTGACGCAGATGTCAGAGAGCATTGTGGAGAAATGTCATCAGGAAAATGTCCCATAGACTGATGAAACTGAAGACGTGCTGCATGGCTTCCACATAAACTCACAGTATATGCAAAACGAGACGTTTAATAGATGAGGTTTAAAAATAAATTTTGTGAGGAGCTTGTTTATTTTTTCCTGTCAATCTAACATAAGGAACACTCAGTCACTACTTTCATTAATTATGCAGTCCAAAAGGAAAATCTAGAGCTCTTAATAATAACTTGTTTATTTATTATACAAATTTTTATCAAAATGTATAATTTTAATCTTTAAAAATAATAAGAAAAAAATTCTACTTATTATAGATTTCCTTTTTTTTATTCTACTTATTTTTTCCTCTGGCCATTCCAATTGGCATTTCTGTATGATTCCCTCAAAGCTGACAAACCCAGCAGCGCTTAACTACCCCAGCCTTACTGTTGCTCCATTAAACCCTAGTTTAATGCTGACTGCTACAGCTGTTAGTATGCAGTGAATGAGGGCTTAAGAGAGTTTAGGCCAAGAAGTCTCTTACTGTCAACAATCTGAGCACTTGAGTCTGGAGGAGAGTACATTCATCTTTCTCTGTAAATAAGAGTGTTTTGATATTTGTGTTTCACAGGGACCAGGCCTCAGGCTCTCTCAGAGTGTCACATTTTACACTGCTGAAAAAAATTCCACTGTCTGTTTCACACCTAACACACCTAAGAGGTTGGAGATCAAAAAAAGGGTTTCATTCGATTATATAGCATTGTAAGAAGCACAGCATTAATTTGTTAACTGCACTGAACGTGTTGTGTTTACAGATCATCTGTGTTGTAAGTTAAAAGTATTGGTGTAAAGGGATTAAACAGCATTGGTCTTGCCTTTGCCAACAAGGGACCAACAAGGGAAATTGGCTGCTAGTCTGCGGATGTCATAGTTGCTGTTCCTGATAAGCAGCGTGTGATTGATTGATTTTTAGATTCACTTCTGACATCTGGCAGCCATGCTTCTCCTTTTAATCTAAGATAAAAACAGGCTGCTGTCTTTTGTTTGTTGTGGTGAGGTTAGAGCCTTGTATTATTTGGCAATTTAATGTGAAAGGTGATGGTGGCTTTTTTGTTTTAGATCAGCATGTTCAGATGGATATGAATGTCTTAAAAGTATTGCCTGGATTATAACAAAGCCTATTATACTTTAATTAAATTATCCCCTCACAAAATCTCCAGAGTTAGCCTCACACTTCCATCTCTCTTTCTCTGTCTGACTTTGATCTCTAGGTGTTTATTTGTTATATCCACCAGTGCCAATTCAATAATTATGCAGACAAACAGGTGAAAATAAGCACTGGTGCTGAATATTAGAGAGGAGATCAGATGAATTAGTGTTTTGTAATTGCGAAAAGAGATTCATAGATAGATATACAGACAGACAAATTGATTGATTGATTTATTGACTGTCATTAATAGACTCATTGAGATTTGGATACTTGCCTATATTCAGCAAAAATACAGAAGAGACATATTCTTATCAGGTGACGGGAGTCCGAGGGAACATTTATTAGCTGGCTTGTCATCTGTGCTGGTTGGTTGGGGAGTATGGATAATATTGCGGTGATCAATTAATTTTTAATCATCTCTAGAGAGATAATAGAGACTCCCTATGAACTCCAGACATGCTGGAGTCTGTCAATAAACAGGGCATGGGTCATTCTGCAATGCGTCAAGTGTGTGTGTGTGTGTGTGTGTGTGTGTGTGTGTGTGTGTGTGTGTGTATGTGTAAACCAGACTACGTACTTATCAACGCACACCTCTTGACTAATACGCTTTAACCAACTCCCTCCTGGTAGGCAACTACTTAGAACACAAGCACATACCATTTCAGGTGCTGGATTTAGATGACTTACCCCTCAAAAATCATCACATACAGCCACTTAAAATGTACTTGAAACAGCTTTGGGACATCACCCCTTTTGAGTTTTACAAGCTCAAAAGACTGTGAACTGTACTTTGGTTGCAGGAAATGACTGTTGTTGAACATGGAGGCAGCTTTGGACCTTTCCCCCCTGCATTTAATCTCCTGTGGCGTGTGAAGAAAGAGGCTAATGGGTAATAGATACTTGACTAATGCCCTTCTGAAGAAATAGAGATAGATGGACAAAAACCTAGGGAGAGAAAACTTGCGACTGAGTTATATGTAGGTGTACCCGGGGGGGTTAATTCATCGCAGGCACTTCTCATGCCAAGCGGTAGCTGATAGTTAAAAGTTAATACATTTATTGTCTGACAAGTGCTCATCCATCAGGAGCAGTTTGTTTCTGTGGCTCGGTGAAGGCACAGTGTGGGCAGGGCTGGATTTCCGATGATAAATGGAGTTGGTGTTGTTTATTTTGGTGCATGCAATTTTGTGTTTATTTGTTGGGTTTTAGGTGACAGTTGAGGACTAAAAAAAATCTGGTTTCTATCAAATAGGAGTGGAAGTCATTCATAAATTGTAAAGGACCATATCAGGCTATTTATCTACCGTCAGCATAGTCTCCACCATTTTTAACTCTCTCAGTCTCTTAGTGTTGTAAAGTATCCAGCTCATCTGGAGGTTTTTAGTGTTAATGGCTCAAGGTCAGGGCCATAAAATGGGGGACAAAAAGGGTGGAAGCTGCTTCTTAGGGTGGTTAAGAAGGGTTCAGAGCCTTAATGTGAGCCCTCATTCACAAGGTGAACAGGGCTTAACC
Source organism: Sinocyclocheilus anshuiensis (assembly GCF_001515605.1). NCBI lineage: Eukaryota > Metazoa > Chordata > Actinopteri > Cypriniformes > Cyprinidae > Sinocyclocheilus > Sinocyclocheilus anshuiensis. The sequence continues at coordinate 719,337 of NW_015549572.1, forward strand.
CCAAATCCAGCTGTCAACAGCCTGCCACCATACACCGCTTAGCCCGTTTGGTAACTTTGTTTCACAGAAGTGTTCATTCAGAGTGTTTTCTATATCTCCCATCTCTAGAGATCCGCTAAGTGTTTATACGGGTGTGAAGGTAGATGCAGAATCTGAATTGCTCTTTGGCCACCTGTCTTTAATTTTCAGTGTTTTCTCACTGTTGGCGCTCCCTACAGGTGGTGTGCTGCATCTGCGGTTTATTTAGTGTCAGGTCTCAGAGGCTTGTGTGTGTATGTCTGTGAGGAGGGGGTCATTTACCATGCTTTGGACCAGCCACCACCCTCCACCAGTCCGCAGCTGTGGGTCTGAGCCGTGCCACCTTCCTTGACACAATGGGGCCCTTTGACCACAGAGGGCAGATTGATACAAAGGGCCCTGCATGCTGTACACTGCGGCACAATGCTATTGTTAGCAAAGACCTACTCCACTATTTGTCATTTTCAAGTGTCAAATGATTACATAAAAACAGGCTTTATAAAGACTTAGGGAATGTAGGCTGCGTTTTATGACTAAAAAAAATTTGAACACCACTGCACGATGCAGGATTTTTTTTTCCTGTTTTTTTTTTAAATTTTTTATATGTAATATTAAGCTTGATATGCAAAATTTCAACAGATCTTTCCAAAAATCAACAGAGAAAATGTAAAAAAAAAAAGGCCTTGTAATGTCTAAAGCCCCGTTTATACCAAGAATGATAACTATAAGGATCCCTAAAACAATAACTATATTAGCATCCACAGCAACATCCAATAATTTTCTGTTTATTATAAGCGCAGGCTGTTATCATGTTGTCTACTGCTTTAAATGCACTAGCTCGGTTAAATTCTGATTGGCCATTAATGTTTTTATCATTCACAACCTGGAAAACATTGTTCAGAGAGTGAATATTAATCTTTTGTTTTGTTATCATTATAGTTGTAACCCTGTTCTGATAGAATAAGAATGGTTGTTAAAACTATTGTTAAGTGTTATCATCATAATTGGCGTGAACAGGCCTTAATACTGAGCAGATATATATTCAAATATATATTGCAAAAGCATCTTAACCCGTGTTGTGCATCATTTCTGGATTGTATACGGTGTGAAAGTGTGTACATATCTATTTGTGTTTGTGTGCATGTGCTTATGCGTATGATAAACGTATTGTCATGTGGCTGAGAGTGGCCTGTAATTCAGACTCAGTGAACCTCCTCTCCTCGCTCGTGCCTCACCGGCCCCGGTAGACCTGTTGATGGGGCCTCTCTGTCAGCACGCCACAGGAGTGATAAATGTCCCTTATCGGCATTGTCATTGTAATAGCCCCACAACAGGCCCGAGATGGGCGACTGGGCCAGAGTTATCGCCCCGCTCCTGCAGGGTAAGAATACACATCAAGCTGCCAATCACCCGGTCCGAAAATTGCTCTGAGATTTGAGTCCCCAGACAGCCAGTAGACTGCTAAAGCTCCCTCCCTCCCTCCCTCCCTCACTCACTGCTATTACGCTGCTCCATTGCTTTATTTCACCCCTTTTTTAATGCTTAAACTCCTAAACACCACCATCTCCTGTCAGTTCCTTCACAAGGTTTTTTTTCTCTCTTTCTCTTACCGTCGCCCGTACCGCACGGGGAAGACACAGGGGTGCTGAAGAAAAAGAGAAAAATGGGAGAGTGTGTTTTTTTTGTGTGTGTGTGTGTGAGGGAGAACGTGAGATGGTAGGAAAGTAGATGATAGAGGAGTGAAGAGGTTAGTGTGGGAACGCCAGCAGAACAATTCCAGTCTCTTAATTTTCTATTGATCCTTGTGCTCCTGCTTTGAGTATCAGCCCTCCCTCGTAACCTGTTCACTTTGGTGTCTCCTGTTCATGAGAGATGTTGAAGACGTTCCTCTTCTCTGCCTCCGTAGTCTCATTCCTCCTCTTTTAGTCACTCCTGCTAATGGCAAGTGAATTGAAAAGAATTACAAGGCATAAATAATGAAAGTTTATATTTTTATAGCTTTTATATTATCTTAATATTTGTTTTAATAAGTTTTTTTGTTGCATTTTTTGCATAATGTATTTTGTGCATTATTTTTATTAATTGTATTATGTATATTTTTAAAGGGGTCATATGATGTTGCTAAAAAGAACATTATTTTGTGTATTTGGTGTAATGAAATGTGTTTATGCGGTTTAAGGTTCAAAAAC
>NW_015549572.1:722478-722906 GCF_001515605.1 Sinocyclocheilus anshuiensis
ATGAAAATTTGTTCTTTGAATGACTAATTTGCTGTTAAACTCCTCATATGAATGCCTGCATGACATGTTCAGTTCATAATTCAGTTTAGACAGTTTGCAAGAATGTTTAGCGTCCCTGTTATGAAAATGATCGCTGCAAGACGCTGGCGGAGTGAACGAGGCTTGAGAGAATGTAGTGATGTCGTTCGCGAACGAGCCGGCTCTAAGAGCTGATTCTTTATAGCGAACGAGAAGAGCCGATTCCCGTCGGGGAGAGCCGAATCTTCAGCCGGAGCCTTATATTTTAGCCCAAATTAGCAATTGTGAATAGTTTGTGTGTTGGTAAGCATTTTTTTTATTTAGTGTTTTTATAAAAGCCTTATTTTTATGCATTTAAAAAAAAAAAAAAAAAAAAAAAAAAAAAAAAAAAAAAAAACAAATAGTTTAAC
>NW_015549572.1:723090-723422 GCF_001515605.1 Sinocyclocheilus anshuiensis
ATGCGTTTAATCACATGGGAGGACAGACTAGGATCATACCATTATGTGAAAGAAGGAAGGGGGACACACGCTCCGAAGATAGCGAGTGTAGTGGTACAGGCCAGATACACAGAGCGACAGAGAGAGACAGGGAGCCAGATTTAAACGCAAGCGCGTTGGATAATGTAATGGTAGGAAGACACTGCATTGTTGCAACATCGGTCCCCTCAGAGAGAGTCATCTCAAAAACAGGACAAATAATCACAGAGAGGAGATATCGCATCAGCACATCCAAGCTGAGGCATCTGATATTTCTGAATGCCAACCTGCACTAAAGACTAAAGTGTCTTAAT
>NW_015549572.1:723760-724477 GCF_001515605.1 Sinocyclocheilus anshuiensis
GCGTTTAATCACATGGGAGGACAGACTAGGATCATACCATTATGTGAAAGAAGGAAGGGGGACACACGCTCCGAAGATAGCGAGTGTAGTGGTACAGGCCAGATACACAGAGCGACAGAGAGAGACAGGGAGCCAGATTTAAACGCAAGCGCGTTGGATAATGTAATGGTAGGAAGACACTGCATTGTTGCAACATCGGTCCCCTCAGAGAGAGTCATCTCAAAAACAGGATAAATAATCACAGAGAGGAGATATCGCATCAGCACATCCAAGCTGAGGCATCTGATATTTCTGAATGCCAACCTGCATTAAAGACTAAAGTGTCTTAATGTTAAGACTTTTGCCTTTATTTATTTGTTTGCTGTGGTTCTGTGTTCAATTGTTCAATTAAAATTTTATTAAAATGTTAAATATAGTATCTGTGTATTTTTTTCTTTATCTTATCTTATTTGCAAAAGATTGGAAATAATTTAGGTTTATTTTTTATTTTTTATTTGTTTTTAGTTTTTTGTTTGTTTTAGTATCAGTATCTGGCAAAACTGCATCGCCGGCACTTAAAGTCCGCGTGAATCGGAAGTTGCTGCCGACTTTATTTCAGTGTAATGACGTATTTCCATCTGAAACGGAATATTGAATAGAGGGCATGGTTTTATGTTTGTGCTCCTCCTCTCTGTCTCTCACTCATAGTAATCTAACGGTTGGAGGGGTGGGTTTAAG
>NW_015549572.1:724563-737189 GCF_001515605.1 Sinocyclocheilus anshuiensis
GTAAACTGAAAGCAATCAAAAAAGCCCATGGACAGGTTTTTGCTGACAGGATACGACATTCGGTAAGGGAAACGCAAAAATTATCATGATATTATCTGTCATAATCGTTATCAATGCTGTCAAAAACAGTAGCATTTAACACTAGTACACACAGATCTGTAGAACAAGTAGGTTACAGAATGAAATGAAATACGCGAAAACTAGCCATGAAGAGGTCTATGCTATGTCATTCAGTATAGTAAAATTTTCACAAATCATGCTATAAACTTTCATAAGAGCACTAGCTGATAAAATTATCCACCCTCACAAATTTTGATGCAATAAATAGGGTATGATTTACAGTAAAAAATAATCATCCCTCCAAAACAGAGAAAACATCTTTCACAAACATCTACATGTCTGTCTCATTTAAAGTGTTTATAGTGTATATAATTTTTGTAATTATATGTAACTATTATATTTTTATAATATAGTCATTGTTATAATATTCACGTAAAACCCCGCCCCCTCTCTCCCGAACGGTCAGAAGAAAGGCGGAGAACACCTGTGTGGAGCGCTAGTGAGACTCCTACACTTATCTTTGATTTGTAAAATGTCCCGCAACTGAACATGCTTTTCAAAAGAAAACCCATCACTTCAGGTTGACTTTGCACCGGGCAATTCTCTGCAGACTTATTTTTAATATAAAAGACAGATCCGATCGATTATGCCAAGTGTAAACGTGCTATGTTCTGACTGACTGACGATTCATACGGTGATCGCATGTTAATGCCAAGTGTAAACGCAGCCATATATAAATATACACACACACACACACACGTACACGAATATATTAAATTTATAAATAAATATCAATATGTTAGATGATTGCATTTCTAATCATTATTTTTACAATAATAAAAAAATATATTTATTATAATTATTATATTAATTAATAATAATAATATAATTATTTATATCTCATTTTCAAATTTCCTCATAACAATAAAAATAATGCAAAATTCAGTTGAAGTGTGTGTAATGATGCTCACCAAAAACATTTTCTTGCATTTTGTGCTTTGCAAATATTCATTTTGGGCCCTGCTCATGGACAAGCATATGGTGGGTGAGTAATGGCCATAAGGTTAAAGGTTAAACAGCCATCTAACCACTCACACGCACACCATAGCCAAGGGGTAACATCCCCCTCTGCTGTTAGAAGTCATAACACACTCCTTATGAAAGCTGATGGAGATGCTGGTGATGTTGGACCCTGGAGACCGACATGGATAAGATCATTGTGGTGTCCACTAGTGGCCAGCTAATGTTTGTGATGCAATCGGCCATGTCTGATTGAGCCGTTCTCATGGAGGCTCCAGGGGACCCTTGAGGACCCCATGGTCTCTTCATATCGGGTGGCCTGAGGTTCTCCTGCTCTAAAACCCATTCCTCCAGATAACTGTCTCCGTGCTCAGACCTCATTCCCACTATGGCCTTTATTAAACCATCCTGCCAGCTCTGCCCGCTGAGAAGAGAAACAGAAAGAGAGACTCTTAGAGAAGGTGAAATCGAGAGCAGGGGATATATGCCAGCTAAAGATACAGATATGGCAGCACTGTGGGAGGATTAGCTGAGTGTCTCCTGTCTGTGACAAGACCTGATAACAGCCTGAGAGCTGTAATGTGCTCCGGCCTCACATGCAGGTGAGCTGTCAATCCATCATACTGACCTCCTGAAGAGATGAACACATCTGTTCCTGAAGTCAACTCTTCCCAAAGTTCAGCTTCATCCTAACAGTCTTTACATTTGGGAAATGCAGTGGTCAAAAAGTATTTGGATACTTGAGCTCCACTTAAAAATGTATGAAGGTTTTTCAAGTCTTACCAAGTGGCTTTTGTTTTTAAGAAATAACCATTTTATTTAAACATTTTTGTGTTTCACAGAAGAAAGCAAGTCACACCGCTTTGGAACAACATGAAAATGAGAATGAGTAAACTTTTTAATACTTTTTCTTAAATAGTTGTTGGCCCCGCTGTAGGGTGAGGGAGTGAGAGAGTGAGTAACAGACTGACAGAGAAGTGACAGGATAGAGTGATAGAGACCAGGCTGGGCAAGTCCGGCGGTGTGCAGTTGTGCTGCTGTGCTGAGGATAAATCACAGCACATTTGTACTGAGAGACGGCTAACTAGCAGCGCTCCTATTAGCCTTCTGCTCCACCGCCGTGACCCCGGTGCTATATTTCTTAGCCATACTGCCTCTGACAGATTAGCACACACACACAAACACATAGAATATGTGGGACTGTGAGTTTTTTGTGTGAAGGTGTGATATTGTATGGTGTGCTGAACTGTGGTCACTCTGGGGCCTTCTGTTTTTTATTTTGTTTTTTGTTTTGTATATATTCCATTATTCATTTTTTTAATAGTCCAATATTTTCCAATATTTGGGTAGTGCATGCACATTTCCTCTATTGCTCACTTAAATCTTTAAACACTAATATTAAATAACAGAGTTAAATGAATATGCATTTTTATACTGTACATTATAATGCTGTGATGCCTAAAATTACAGATTTTAGTGTTTAAAATACAAAAACATTACAGTTCAAATGGGTTGGTAAGTTTTTTTTGTTTTTTTTTAAGTAAGTTTTTATTTATTTGATCAAAAATACAGTAAAACAGTAGCATTGTGAAATATTTGTAAAATTTCAATGAAATGTTTTCTGTTTTTATGTAATTTATTCCTGTGATGGCAAAGCTGAATTTTATTACTCCAGGTAATACTTGGTAAAAAAACACGTCCTGGGCCCTATTTTTTTTAAAATATAGGATGTATTTAATTCGTCCTTGCTGAATATAATTATTAATTTAAGAAAAAACGGTGTTTTGCCTGTATTATGAGGAATAAATGCCTCTGCTTAGGCATACTAAATAAGTTTTAATTAAATTCGGAAGATACCATTATGTGGGGACTTGGTTTAGGGAATAGAAAATATCATTAGCTCAGTAGTGCTTTTGTGTTCAGGGCAGCGTGATAGATTTATTTCTCCCAATCTCTCCTGTGAAGCACAGACAGGTGCCGTGTTAACTGCTCTCAGATAGTGAGAGGGAGGGAGGCTTAGGCTCTAAATGGTTTGTGGAATGGAGGTGTTAGCTCGTGTCAGCTCCTTGCTGTTGCTGACAGATGAGCAGGAGCTAGGAACAGGAAATCCCTGGCCCTAATGCCCAGAAGAGTGTGTGTTTATGTGTGTGTGTGTGTGTGTGTGTGTGTGGTAGAGGTAGAGATAAATAGAGATGGCTGTGTTGTCGTACTGCAGGGTTAGACTCACAGCTCTTCGCTTTGGACACAAGCTGCAGACACAGGAGCGTCTCTGATGACAAATCAATCCACGTCTCACTTTCTCCATCCCTCAAACTCCGTCTACACCAGAGCTGGAGCAACTGCGGCAGGAGGGTGAGAAGAGTGCCGCACCAAGGGCTTAAAGCAGGCAACAGAGACCGAAACTTCCTTTAGGGCTGCAGTCCAACTGCCAAGTACATGAGAAAAGTGGCTTTTCGAACAGAAAATCAATTTAGAGTCATTCAATACACTGAGCTGTCGTGGGTGAGATTACAACATGTTCGCCCGGTTCCATATTCAAATCACAGCCTCGGAACCAAAGACGGTTTCCGCACCGGGGCCGTGACTACACCTCGACGCTCAGCTCCATCGATCTGATCTACTGCGGAGGAGGCCAGCAGGTTAACACGTGTAAAAAGGAATATGTCTCAGGCACTCCAGGTCGAAGGAGGGGGAAAGAGGTTAACCGTTACACACGATAGCAAAATCTCCCTGGGAGCGTACGTGCCGCTTTACGAACAGTGAGCTCAGCGGCCAGACCGTTTGGTGTATGCGGCGGTACTAGATATGATTGACGGTGACGGCCCACAGCACTTTCTCTTGTAACTTTCAAATCATTAAGCCTTTAGTGTATCAGGCAGCTCTTTTACGACTTTGCCTGGAAAGCTTTTTTTTTGTCTTAGCTCCTACAAATTGCTGAAGCAGGATGTGTTGTGAATATTATTCATGCAGTCAGTCAGGGGCCACGCAGAGGCTAACTAGGACAGCAGGTAGCAGAAATACCAGTGTAAGGTTACTGATACAGTGTCCTAACCAGACATGACATGATAAACTGTCAGAATGTTAAAGCCCGTTCTCACTGACAGAGATTTCCAACAACAAAGCCACCGGAAGTCATTCATTTTTTAAGTTGGCATGAAATATAAACTCCCATCTATTTTCTAAATGCATCTGATTAAACCTTAGTTTGATAGCATTTTTATTTTTTGAGCTCTTCATGTTTAATCACAGTCATAATTCGATGACTTCTCTATGGTGATGAATGCAAACTTAAAATTATTTAGTGTGCTTAAACCCCACAGTTTTCTTACAATCTTCCATCCAATCAACAACTGATGGACAGAAGTACCCACACTACATTTTTTGATAATCCATACAGCACTCAAATGTATTTTATTTAATTTACTCAAATGTACATGACAATACGGAAAAAAAGATCTGTCGCTACTTCCGTTACATTGCAACTTAATGAAAGTTGACAATTTGAGGTGACATGAGTGACAAAGAACTTTATGCAAATGAACACGATCTGATTGGTTATTTTAATGCTTTGCGCATTTTGACTTTCATTGTACACATAAAAACTTGACAGTTGATGTTAGTACAAATGTTGGCCTCAGATGCTAATTAGACATCTATATTCACCCATGATATGAGGTTATGCAGGATTATAAAATAGTTGATGTGGAGTGGGCAGGCGGTTTGTGTGAATGTGAGTTTTCTGTGTTTATGCATTAGACATTATGTGTGTGTGCATGTGTAAGCGATGACAGGCAGGGGTGTTAACGCAGGCAGAAATGGGGGGCTGTCGGTTATGACAGTTCCTGAGAGGCTCTATTCAGATGGACCTGCATCCCTGCCGTCTAAATTCAATTAACTCCACTGGCTGCTGTTCTGTCACCATTAGTGGTAATTAGTTAAAACATCAGAGTATAAACAGTAAATTGGCTCTGGTAATTAATTCCCCCTCACAAGCATTTGAGAGCAGGAAGAAAGAGAGAACGTGAGAGGGGCACACCGACGGCGGTGTACTGATGAAAAGAAACCTGTAGAGGTTATTGGTGGCTTTGTGCTATCAATTATGGTTAGGCATTATTTAGGAAACAGTGCTCGTGTGTGTGTACAAGCCCACTAATGGACAGGCATAAAATAGGCAGCACATGGCATCAATTACAAGCCTGAGCACTCAGTGCGCAATATATGCCATCTGGCGAAGCACGTCTCTTTTTAAAAATCTTTAGATATGACCTTTGCTAAATCAGGATTTGTTGCATTTTTACACTAAATAAAATTATTTATTAAAAGCACTTTTTGAAGTTTTGTTACATTTCTTCAAGGCACACAAAATATTGTTTTACATTCACGCAACACATTTCGAATGCACATTGTGTGAGTTTTATAGCAGAACTAGCATTAGCTTTAGCATTCAATGTACTTTGTGTGAGTTTTAAAGAAGAGCTAGCATTACTAGGTGTGAGTTTTTTAGTAACACAAGTAGCTTTAGCATTCAATACACTTGTGAAAGTTTTATAGTAGTATTAGCATTATCTTAAGCATTCAATGTATTTGAAATGTCTTTTAGAGTATAGACCCTTTTAGGGCCGACGTCACAATTACATCACAGCGCTAGCTGGAGGCAAAACAAAGGGAAAACTGGAGGCGGCCAATTCAAACCAGCGCAGATTTGGCTACATAAGGAGCTTAAAATATCATCTTGTTGTGATGTTGGGTGCCAGAATCGATGTAATACAACCTCAGATTTGAAATTTTATTGCATACTTGCTACCACTGCCAGACAAAAAACCGACGACAGCTGTGGTTAAACATGATAAAATGAGCAGACTGGACAGAAACGATCGTCAAAAATGCTCACGTTTGCAGCGCACACTTCTTATCAGAAAAGGTTCATTAAAGTATTGTCTTTTGTTGTTATTGGTGCGTCTAAAGATTTCTTATGCATCTCATGACTATGTCGTGTATGAAATAATGTCTGTGCATGTGTGTAAAACAACAAACTGACGATTTATATGTTTAATCATTTGTCATTTTATATACATTGTTGTGATTAATTGTGGCTGGAATAATAATGTAGCTGTAAAAATAGTTGTCTGCTGAAATTGAAATGTATATACATCTTCATGACTAGATAGACACGGTGAGTTTGTCTTTACTATACACGTTAGATGTGAGTCACTCAACCGGAGGGAATCCTGTCAGATCGTCCAAGCTTTGAGTGAGCGTGTACAGGTCGGCCGATCTGGTTTCGTCCGCTAAAGTGAACCTTTTCAAATGACAATTGCAGTCCCAGACAGTGAGTGACCTTACATATGCAGGTAAAAATCTAATTTTTTCCAAGTCATTGTTAAAAAAACAAGCTAACAAACTTCATAGCTAGCGTTAGTGAAGTGGTCAGGGGAATCTTTCTGCCTCCACCTAAGCTCCGCCCAAACGTCACAATGTTTAGTAACAGAAAAAGGGTCTATTAGCATTAACATTAGCATTCAGTGTATTCTGTTTTTTTTTTTTTTTGTATTTTGTGAGTTTTATAGTGACATTAGCGTTTTCAGCATTTGCTAATCAGTACAGATGTCACTGAGTTGTTTCCTGTCAGATTTTAAATAGACATTTATTAAATGTCTTTAAGATGTTAATGATTTACAATGCATGTAAATCTTAAAGATGTTTATCAGGTGATTGTGCGCAACAAATGTTTTCCAGATGAAGTTCTCTTTAAAAGACATCTTAGAGACATCTGAGTATGCTGAGCACATAAGGACTGCTGAAATGACCCTTGACCTTTTGGCCAAAACATTTTGAGCAGGTTCCTGGTTCACCCTCATTCAGCTATGGGACACAAGTAGCACTGTATGTGTGTTAGCACTCTCACTGCAAATATAATTGGACGCTAGGCGTGTTGGTTGTTGACGAATGACCCTCAGTGAAAAACTTTCGCCCACGTGTGCAAGGCCCAGCCGGGATGACGTCCTCAGGGACTCAACACTGCCCACTCAGCAAACATAGCCCACCTGTTCAGACAAACACATGATTTCATAGCGCTGCGCAAATCCATCCATATTTAAGCAGATATGTGCCCTTTCCTGCCTCCTCTCAGTCACAAAGCCGGAGTTGTAATGGTTCTTACCCCTAGGGAGGAGCAGGGGGTGCTGGGACTGAGGCTTCTCGCCTTTTGTAAGGACTGTGGAGAGACAGAAAGAGAGGGAGAGAAAGAGAGGCAGGCAAGCTGGCAAATCTAACCCTGCAGTGTCACCCTCATTTCCTGGGTCAGCGCCTGGGTAATGGTCTATTAATTTGCTCCATTTTCCCCTGTGAGGCAAAACTCAATCTCCAGCCGTTTCACTCTGCTGTGCCATCCACAAGGTGATTGATTGAATAAACAGCTGTCACTACTGTGAGCTCTCACACCCACCGACACAAGTCTTATCCTGAACACTATACACTCGAACCAAACACACACACACACACTTACCACAATAAGATGCCTTCTCAACACTATTCCCTCAAAGTAAACCCACACGCTCTCCAAAGCAAGCCGCAGTGACTCTTAAATGCGTGCACACCATCTTACCCACAAATACACCAAGGCTGTGCAGCATTCAGAAATTAATTGAAAATGCACATTTAGATTAAATTCCTGAATTTGAACTGAGGCAACAACCATTGCAATTTAAATGCAAGGAAGTTTGTCAAGACAAATTATGAATGTACACTACTGTACACAAAGTGTACAGTAAATGTTTTTGAAAGAAGTGCTCATGAAGGCTGCATTTGATCAAAAATACAGTAAAACATAATATTGTGAAATATTATTACAATTTAAAACAGCTGTTTTCTATTTTAATATATTTTAAAATGTAATTTATTCCTGTGTTCGCAAAGCTGAATTTTTAGCAGCCATTACGTCAGTCTAAAGTGTCACACAAACCTTCAGAAATCAATGTAATATGCTGATTTGTTTTTTATTATTATTAATAATGTTGAAAACAAGTTGTTCTGCTTAATATTTTTGTGGAAACTGTGATACATGCACAACCCTGCCATTTACAGACTAACAAAACAATTTCCCATCATGCCCTTTAAAAAGTCCTCAAAGTTGTTTGTGTGTTCAGATAATCAAGTCTCCTCCCCTCTGATGAGCATAGTTATGAATCTGGCCCTAATAACTGGCTCGCGTTTCCACATGACTAGCAGCGCGTCTTTGCACGCCCCGCACATATGCTAATAATACGCATCAAACCGACATCATCTTTAGCCAAACACTCCTCCCCACTGAGAGAGAGTGACAGAGTGATACCAACACCAAACCACTCCCCTCGTCCCACTCCTCTCTCAGGTGCTGATTGCATTTGCCTTTTTAAATGTGACACGCTGAGTGTGTGTGTGATCGGTAGCGAGGAGCTGCTGTTTAACAGCACAATGCATCACTGTCAGCGGTGATCGGCCTCCGTGCGCCGTTAGCACAGATGCCAACGCCGATGCTCGTCAGGTCCCAAACTGAAGATGACCTCATTCCATTTCATCAGACGTCCTCTCGAATGAGGCGCGATGCCTCATTCCCTTCTTCTCTCATCCTCTCCCCTCTTTTTTTTCACCTAACCCTGAGTAATCAGCCTAGGAACTGTCCAGCCTGCTTAGGGTTTCCTCTGTTCACTTACAATAAAGTAAAAAAGCAGACACACACACAGATAGTCTGGGCTGGTCCCATTATCAGTCTAATTGCCCTTGCGTATAAAGCACATATTTCCCATTATGGAGATGACTTGTAGCGGCTCACCTTGTTCTGATTTAGGGAGGAGGGGAGGCGAAAAAATGAAGGCTGACAGGCTCGCTGGATTTATTTGATTGCGCATACAAGGCAGTGTCATTTTCGAAGATGCAGAGTATAAAGAGATGCGTGTGTGTGTGGCCTTAAGGCAAGGAGAAGAAAAGAGAACCATTAAAGGGAGGGGAAAAAAGGCCCTGAGTCAAATCAAATTCCTGTTATCGGGCATTATTTGACGACGTTATCAGACAGCGTAATGTGGTTACATTCGGTAAGAGGCTGAGAGATTTCACTGTTTACTGATGTTGGCGTGCTTAAGGGCAAGAGGAGAGAGAATGAGGCAGGCGTAAACACTTGATGCATACTGGAAAAACCTGTTTAACGCCGTGCTGGTATGAAATGGAGAAAAAATAATTCATCAAGGCGGATGATGATAGGATAGGTTTTTGGGGGTTGGTAGGGACCTACGATGGTCATGGTCAAAGTGAGCAACTGATTTAATCAGTGAAAGCTCTAAATTTCGTGATCAGTACACTCTTAAAATAAAGGTTCCAAAAGGGGGTTTTCACAGTGATGCCATAGAACAACCAATTTTGGTTCTACCTTTCAGTGAACAGTTTTAAAAGAACCATTTTTCTTAGTGTGAAGAACTAATAATCTAAAGAAACTTTTTACACCGTAAATAACCTTTTGTGGAATAAAAAAGGTTCCAGGGTTGGTAAAGGTTCTTTGTGGACCATTGATGCCAATAAAGAAACTTTATTTTCAAGAGTGTAGTAAAACCAAAACTTATGCTCAACCCTTTGTGGTCTTACATTTCATATTTCTTATTTCAGAGGTCTTTTTGTATTCAAATGTTATTTTCCTGCTGAAAAAAAAAAATCTTTAGACCAGCTTAAATGGGTGGTCTTAACTGTTTTTCTGACAGTACTGGCTCAAGCTGGACACTGCTGCAGGTAGAATGCTGGGTGACAAGCAAAACCACTATAAAAGTGCCCAAAATGTAGTATATTCTAGTTATCAGGAATAGTTTTGACCACAATCAAAAGCTTAGCTGGTCACCCGTTAAACTTGCTTAGCTGGAGATAGGCCAAAACCATTGCAGTCGAAACTAAAAATATGCATTCATTCCTCTAGATCAAAGAATAATAACTTTAAAAAATTTTACTTTAGACCATATTTTGGGTTTGACCACCCTGCTTGACTAGAATAGCTAAGACTGTGCTTTTTACTTTAGTAAGGCTGGTTAAAACCATTGCTAGCTGAACCATCCTAGCTGGTCTAAGGTGTTTTGTTGGTCAAGCGGAGTGGTTAAAAATGCATTCGTTCCTCTAATCAAAAAAGAATAACTTAAAAAGTAAAACATATTTTACTTTCGTTCCCATTCAGCGTGGATGGTGCACCTGTGGGTGCATTGATCAGTTTTACAAGAGGCAGCACGGTTTGTTAGTGAATTTCGGCATTACCAGGTGAATTGCAGTCGAAACTAAAAATATGCATTCATTCCTCTAGATCAAAGAATAATAACTTTAAAAAATTTTACTTTAGACCATATTTTGGGTTTGACCACCCTGCTTGACTAGAATAGCTAAGACTGTGCTTTTTACTTTAGTAAGGCTGGTTAAAACCATTGCTAGCTGAACCATCCTAGCTGGTCTAAGGCATTTTGTTGATCCAGCGGAGTGGTTAAAAATGCATTCGTTCCTCTAATCAAAAAAGAATAACTTAAAAAGTAAAACATATTTTACTTTCGTTCCCATTCAGCGTGGATGGTGCACCTGTGGGTGCATTGATCAGTTTTACAAGAGGCAGCACGGTTTGTTAGTGAATTTCGGCATTCCCAGGTGAGCCTGGCAGGTTATGTGAAGGGCAATCCTTTACCATCTCCATCTTGAGCTCAGCATGGGCACACTGTAAGCAAAAAGAGATTTCAAAAGGCACATGCTCTCTGCCTGTGCCCATTAGTGGCAGCTTTGTTCTCTCGCCAGTACCTTACATGCTCTCTGTTTTGTTCACCAAGCACACACTCACACACTCACACACGTGGCACACACACCTACACTCAGAAACTTACTCCTGACTCCAAGCAAACCACACGAAGACCATTAAACCCACCGAACGAGTGAATTTACTGCAATTATGAGAGTAATGTTTAAAAGGTCAAGGTGGGACTTGCCCAAACAGTGATGTATGTGGTGTTACTACCATTATAAATCTTTAAAAGATGCCTGCTTACGTTATATGTCAGTTTTCTATCAAAACGTTTCACAGTATCTGCCGCGCCGGGTTTTATGGACACAGATATGTAAGCATGGAGGGTTTTATTCTGCATTTGGAAGCAGTTAAATAAATAGGCGCATGCTGTTTGAGTTATGCTGCGTGAGGCTAAATGAGAGGAGAGACAGACAGCTAACAGCCCCAGCCGGAGCTGCTGGTGGCGGGCTGCCAGCTACCAGGGGAGCTCGCGTTTGAGGCGGCTTCTGTGGAGCTCTTTTTCTGTCTTTTTTTTACACAGCGGCTTGTAAAACAACATACGAAGAGTGTCAGAGGCAGCTAGAAGCAAACACTACATTGCCGCACAGATAGTGGCCAAGTTAGCTTGAATCTGCCTTCTCCAAGGCAGCAAATTTTGACGTTATTAAGATATTAGCATGCGCTAACTCAGCCGTCCAGTGTGTAATTGTGCCATCAGTGGGGTTAGCGAGAGGTTACCTTTGATGAAAGTGCTTTTAATAATTAGGGAACGTCTAACGCTGAGAGAGGCCGCTGGCTCTGGCCCTCATTAGCTGTGCTATCAGAATAGAGGTCCGGGTGAGCGTATGTACTGTGATAAAGGTGTGCTATGGCTAAGAGAGGGGGAAAAGAGGGGATTTTTGAAAGCAGAGAGAGAGAGAGATAGCAAGAGAGAGCCATCCATCTTGGCAAATTAGAGAAGATCAGGCCAGCACTCAGTCAGAGCTGTCACAGACATCGCTCTCTGTCCCTCTCTCTCTCACAGCATGGCATTTAGGTGAGAAATCTCAGCACTAAAAAGTTCTGTCAGTCCTATTTCCTTGTTATTGCCCCTCTCTGCGCGCTGGTCTCGCCGGCCCTTCAGATTAAACGGAGTCCCCACCTTTCTCCACGCAGGGGTCCAGCACAGGGGGGCATCCCACATTAATCATCTTTAACGCGCTGACAAGCAGCATGCGCCAAACCCCCTCCATGCCTCAGGATTTATCTCTCTGTCTTCTGCTAGCCATCACTCACTCCCTTAGAGAGAGAAAGAGGGGGAACAGAGAGATGGAGGAAAGAATAAGAAATGGACAAGAGGAATGGGACACTTTAGAGACCACATGAGGTCTGGTGCAGGGTGCACCAGATTTTAGAAAAGAGAGATGACTATTGTGACACTGAATTAATGAAATGTGTTTTCTACCATTTTACTAAAGAAATTAGATATTTGAAAATAGTTATTTGTAAAATAAGTATTACAAAAACTACTAAAAATCATACAAAAGTATTATTTTAAATAAAATAAAAAAATGTAAAAATTAAATAAAATAAGTAATATTTTAAAAAATTAAATAAAAAATTTATAAAATAAGTAATATTTTAAAAATATGTTTCATTTATAAATCATCAGAGCCATTTGGGAAACATTTAAAATATATTTTATATCTTTAGAATATCATGTAGAAAATGTATTTACTAAAAAAAAAAATTAAGCATTTTGCCAAAGTATTTGGATTATTATATATGTAGTAGA
>NW_015549572.1:737430-764595 GCF_001515605.1 Sinocyclocheilus anshuiensis
TAACTATATATATATATATGTATGTGACCCTGGACCACAAAATCAGTCTTAAGTCGCTGGGGTATATTTGTAGCAATAGCCAAAAATACATTGTATGGGTCAAAATTATAGATTTTTCTTTTATGCCAAAAATCATTAGGATATTAAGTAAAGATCATGTTCCATGAAGATCATTTGTAAATTTCCTACTGTAAATATATTAAAACTTTATTTTTGATTAGTAATATGCATTGCTATAAACTTAATTTGGACAACTTTAAAAGCGATTTTCTCAGTATTTTGATTTTTTTGCACCCTCAGATTCCAGATTTTCAAATAGTTGTATCTCGGCCAAATATTGTCCTATCCTAACAAACCATACGTCAATGGAAAGCTTATTTATTCAGCTTTCAGATGATGTATAAATATATAAATATATATATATACAGTATAAGGCATACAAAGAATGTACAAATGTTGTAAGAAATATACAAAGTACAACAAATAATTTAAAGATAATTGGAAATGTACAAAAGTATAACAAATAATGAGTTTGTGAGGGTGTGTCCAAGGTTGGAGGACTGTGTTTGTGTCCCTCCAGCCCTCACAGGGAAGACATGGTTAATCACTGGCTGTCTCTATTAGTCAATCCTCTCTGGGGATGCTGTGGACACCTACACCACACTGCATGCACACATAATGGGGCGGTCTGTAGGAAAAACATTAGGCCTCCACACTAACACACACACAGATGTATGCGAAGCTTTGACATGGCCTCAGGTATTTGCAAGCCCATGTCCACTCACAAACACACACCCTTTCACTATATAGGCGTTCATCAGTCTGTGCTGACAGACAGATGATTTAGTTCTTTTGTGTGAATCCTCTCCGTTAATATCAAAGCTGCCAAATTACCAGCTCTCTGTTTGTGAGTATGTGTGTGTGTGTGTGTGTGTGTGTGTTTTCAGGGAGACAAGTGACAGGGAGGTGGTTTAGGTCCCGACAAGCGCTTGACCAAACCATCATGACTCCATTACTGAGCCCATTGATTGTGTACGGATGAATTAAAGAGCCAGTTTCAAGAGGCACACACTCATTTTCTCTTCACACACGGACAGAGGGGCACACATACAAACAATAACACGCTCTGTTAACATATCCCATCATGCACACATAACAGAGTCAGAGTAACACTCTGTCAGTAAACCATCTGACATGTCAACAGACAAAAAAAGGAAAGAAATTAATTAAATACACAAGAAAATACAGTACACGCACTGATACAGTCACAATTTACAATAGCACTCATGTTCCTGTGTGTTTAAATAGTACATTTTAGATTTTACATATTAACCATGTGTAAACATATGAGTAAAAACTTAAAGAATAAACAGAGCTAAATGATAATGACACTGTGTGAACAGACTATGTCATTCCTACACAAACTCATATGTCAAGTTGTGTGATTTCATGTTGCAAATGGCCACGTAAGAGAAAGAGTTGGATTGAAGACTTATCTGCTTTAGAATGGGTCTGGACCTCTCTTTGTTTACTCTTGCAGACGGTGATTGCTTTGGCACGACTCAAATTATCTTGTCAGGGCAATAAAGCTGACCGCTGCTGAAGAGAGGAGCAGAGAGAGGGAGAAAGGGAGATGTGGGGATGATGGGTATAACAAATGACAAAAAAAAGAATATATAAAAAAGAATATTCACGAAAGAAACCTTACAAAAAGTACATTCGTTTTATATAAAATCAATATTTACAAAAAAAAAAAAAATCAAACAGATATTACCAAAAATCAGCATTTAACCAAAGATGTAAGAAATTCTAAAATATTTACTAAAAATTAATAAATTTAATTAATATTTAAAAAATATATATATTTGCCTTTAAATTTCTAAATTTCTCTTTTATTTATTTATGTATTTATGTAGTATATTATTATTTATATTATTAGTAGTAAATAATATATACTGTATAATAATATATAATACACACACATATATCAAGAAAGAAAGAAAGAAAGAAAGAAAGACAGAAAGAAAGAAAGAAAGAGACAGAAATAGGTGAGAGGAGATAAGACAGGGGAGAGCACGGAAAACAAATAAAGGGCCAGAAAATGAGAAATAGATGTGCAGGATGTTGCTGGACAGAGACTGGGAGGGAGGGGAGAGAGGGGCGAGCGAGAAAAGGGTGGTGAGAGAAACAGAGACACACAGAATTGTAATCGATTACCTATTTTTCAAAGTCGCTTAAAGTGTCCAGAGTGTGGGGCCGTTAAGTAGTGGTGCTGGAGAATAGGGGATGGGTATGCGTAGGCACGCAGGACTGGGGAGAGGAGAGGAAAGGGAGGAGGTGGAGAGATGTATGGGGGTGGGAGGGGGAGTTTTGGGGATGCTAACACTGACCCTTGCTAGCTCCTCACTGATGAATCTGTGCTCTTGCAGGAAATAGTTCTGACAGGCCAATATGTGAGCGGAGGATATGTGCCCCCGGAGGGACTTTGCTGCATGTATGCCCGCGTGTGTGTCAGCGTTTACATGTGTTTGCGCGCATGTTTGTCTGCGTGAGTGTGTGCATAGACTCGACCGTTAGCGATCATCACCCTCTCAAACGGCGCACACATCATGTCAAGACAAACACAACAGTGCCCTCTGAAGTCAAGGACGGGCTCATACTGAGCCCAGGGCTTTATGTAGAGAGAAGAATCAGGATTACATCCCCACTGTTTGTGTGTATGTGTGTATTTGTACATCTGTTTGCAACCTGCCCTCAAGTTACCTCATCATCTTGAGAAAAGATGCTCACTAACCCCTACTGCAACAGATCAATAGCTGCCTCCCAGACATTACAACTGAACTGCAAAACACCAGACATTCGTTACACACTTTGATAATTGGACACTGCTGTTTCTCTGTGTTAAATGGAAGGAGATTTTACATCTTTATGTCTGTTAACTTAAGCCCATTAAATAAACTGTTATCAGCGAACTGAGAGTGTAAAATAGCAGGACGTGACCACTATCTAAAACTATTTACGTTATTTGAAGAAAGTGTATAAATCTTATTCGTAAATGATTTAGTATGTGCTTATCTCCAAGGTGTGATTTCCTCACTTCCTGTTTGTGTATATATTTGCGCTTTGAGTTAGGTAAGCAGACTCACCATGTGACTTACAGCTGTAGTCTGTTGGTAACAGTGAGTTCATCCAGGATATCCTGTTTGAGGGAGGATCTATTGTCCCAGAGGGCTAAAAATAGTCGCTTTGATTGGCTAGTTCCAGATCTGAGAGATTGAGAGATATAAGAGTGAAACAGGAAGTGTTTTTTCTCTCATTTACAGAGCCGCACGTTAGAGAATGCACATGCTAAAGATGTATTAGTTACTCACAGGCAGCCATGACACACTCACCCACCCACACGGATGGACTTTTGTAAAAAAATAAATATAGCCATGTGTTCAGATGTGAACGCACGTACACATACCTACTTGTTTATGATAAAATGTCTGTTTGTGTTTGTGCGGATATCCTATAAAAAGCCTCACGAGGATTCCAAAATCATCAGTGTATATGTATTTGTTGAAACTGCCTAGTTGTTTAATTCATTGTGCATTTCACATTAACTGAGAATAATTGTACTTTATATTACAGCATCTGATGTAATGTTGTCCGTTGGTGAGTTGATAAGTGTATATGAAGTGTGTGTGCGAAATACAGTTGAAGTGTCACAAGCTCAGTGGCGTAACTGTCTGTGCGGAGCTGTGGATCTAGTTTAATGAGGGAACAGGAGACAGGAGGCCGAGGATGACGGATTCTCCTTCGGCAGAAATCTGAGCCACTTAATCCACACAGTCCAGAGAGAGAGGAAAATACTTTGAGCACTCATCTGACCCATGCTCATCTCCAAATTTACAATATAAAAACTGGGCCAACACTTCTAGGGCATTCTTACGTGGTCTCTCCAAAAACGTAATCTTCTTTTAAATTATGCTTTGGGGATTTTGTCTCTTTGTAACAGATGTAGTTAACAATAACAACACTGGCTCTGACCAACAATGGAATCTTGAATGTCTACAAACTTCCCAAACTCTTTCATAATTATAAATAAACCTCATCTTCTCTTGTTCTGTCTTTCTGTTTTTCTCTCAGGTAAGAAGAAGGTGTCACTCTATGACAGTCAGGCTCCCATCTGCCCCATCTGTCAGGTGCTGCTGCGTCCAGGAGAACTTCAGGAGCACATGGAACAGGAGATGGAGAGGCTCACCCACATGCACATCAGGTAGACTCACACATCTATACCCGCCGTCTTCTGACAGCTCCATCAGTTCTTGTCACTGTTTCCCAAACAAATGAAGCACATTGGCTGCTCTCCCTCACATAAATATTTGGTCTAAAAATCAGCAGTGAAGACACCTGCTACTGGTGTAATGCTCCAGTGATAACAAAGAGCAGCAGCAGAACAGGTGCTTTTCCACCCTATCATCCATAAGCCCACATGCGCTTAGGCCTTTCATGTGGCCAGGTTAAGCATGGTGGGATGATCACAGAGATCCAGCACAGTATCCGTCATTCATCCACTGCCTGAGGCTTTCAGACAGGCCAAGGAAGCCTGGAGAAAACAGCCCAGAACGCTACTGCTGGTACATCAACTTGACCCGGTTAAATCGCTGTGCTCTTATACAGCGTCCGCCCAAAGCAGGCAGGAAGTTTCACCCTGTGAGCTTGAAGGTACATGAGCCATAACAAGAAACAATACCGTTTGAATCTATAGGTCACAGACATGTCATAAAGCCTAAGCTGCGCATTGTGCTACATACCCCCCCTTTTTGTTTTAATAGATTATGCTGCTCTGCTTCAAACAGGGACACAGGGAGAAAGAGAGAGGGAGATATTAATTCTCAGCAGGATGTCTTTCCAGCACGAGTGTTATCCATCACATGGCGGTGAGGAGTTATCTTTTAATAATTAATAAAGGGCAGTGGGCCGCCCTCCCCTGCGGGCAGCGGCTGTGGACACTGACATGGCTCTGGGCCTCTGTCGCCCCTGCCTGTTTGATAGTGGTGGTTATTTGAGGAAATTGCATCGTTGCTCCAGGTCTGTCAGGGTTGGATGCCGCTCGGCATTACAGGCCCGTGATTTAGCCTTTCCTGCACTCCTTTTAACCCCTGCTTATAGCCGAGAGAGTTATTTTCCCAGGCTATAGGCAGTCCAATCTCTTAATACAGATTTAGGATATAGAGAAAGAAAGAGATGGGCTGAAAGGCTGTTTGCAGTTGAATATAGAGATTTAGATGCCTTTAAGTGAGTAAAATGAGAGTAATACTTCACTGATTTCATAATGTTAGCCATAACCAGACTCAAGTATTTTATTTGCACAGAATTTTCATTTTTGGGTGAACTATCCCTTTAATTGATAACTATGTTGAGCATCATTTTGTACCAATTAGATTACACTGTGGGTGGGGCTACCCAGCTTGACAATAAAATAAAAATAAGTGATCAAAACAATGAATAAAAACACTTTATCACTCGCTTTATCATCTGGTTCGAACGTGGTGTTAGTCATGGTTTAGTAGTATTTCAAAAGTTCTTGATATGTTTCTTGTTAATCTGCAGTAAAATTAAAATGATTCCATTTTAGTTAATCTACATCAACATTTGCATCCACAATACTGAACTAGATTTAGGCATTCCTGAAGTACACAGAGCAGTCACTGCATTTCTTCATCGATGCTCAGTGTGGAACTCTGGGTAACTGCTGCCGTCTTCCTTCCCTGTATACTTCCTCCCAGGCGGGGCTCCGCTCAACACACGCTAGCACACACAGATCATTGGAAGTGACATGGCGAATTTGTGGCAATTTGTAGTAAATCTCCCTTTAATGATAGCGTTTCATTCTGCACCAAATGAGACTTGAGTGCATGTAAAATGGGGAAAGCTATTTAAGATGTAGCATTAGGCAGATGTCTGAGTGGATGCGGGTGAGTGTGTGTGAGATTGGAACCCGCCGCCGCACTCCCCTCTCTCTCCCTCCCCTGTGGCCGCATCGCGTGCCCCCTCCCCTGACTCGTCCTCCACTCTTCATGTATGGAAATGGAAATCCATCATGCCCTTTACCCGTCTGCCTGCACTGAGGGCCACGGCAATCTACATATTCCCCCACCCTTTCCCAGCCTCTCCACGTAATCAATTTGCCTCCAGCGGAGCGAGGGAGATCCGGGTGGCAAACGACACGAAAAGCAATCTTTATCTCCAGCTTACAACCCCCCAACTGTCGACTGGCATTTATTCAATTTTCACCAGCTCCCTCACGCTCGCTATCTCTCCCTCTTCTCAGTCTAGCTGAATTTGGCTGCGAGAGGGGAAAGGGAAAGCTCGGTTTGTCCGGAGTGTGGAGTTTGTGGGATTTTGAAGTCAGCCGCATGTAGTGAATCGTTTTAAACTGAGAATTTCAGAATGATGAAAACAGTTTGACTGGTGAAGGTTTAGAGTTCATGCTGTATGAATCTATCACTATGATATATTATATATAAGGGAGATATTAATACCGTGTCCCAACTAGACATGACACGATACAATCTCATCATCTTGTTGCCTTTTCCCTCAAAAATTACCTTTCATCTATCTGTTTTTCCCATTTACCGTTACATTAGAGCAAGAGGTTCACACTGGGTTTTTTTTGGAAAATGTGAGAGGAAAGTGTAAGGAAAGTTTAACATTTTTTTTGACCCAGTATTTATTGTGAAAATGACTATAAAATTATTTTAAATTATTATTGATGATTTTACATTATTATTTTATTATTAATATTATAATATTTTAAATATATATATTTTAATATTTCCTTTTTTTCCTTTTTTTTTTGTGCAGCCAGTGATTTCATTTTTAATATCACACTTTTCACACAATTTCCTCAAAATGATCATTATATTTTTTTGGGTCCTTGGCATCAAAATATTTTTAAACCCTCCGCTTATAGAGTAACATCTCAAATTAGCGAATCTCACTGAGTTTTTGCCTTATTTGATTATACAGTATCTTGCCTAAAGTTTAACAAGTACAACACTTACATGCTTCCGTTTAAAATGCCAATATTTTCACTGCAATAAGCGGTCATGATTTATGTATTATAGTCTGTGCACTATAGTCCTAAATTAACTTGTTCTCTGTATTACATAATATCCCTCAGGTCCTATAGTTCAGCTCCTGTGTGGCATTTCTATACTAGTAAAGAGTGTTTTTCTGTCATTGGCCTTGCCTGCTTGTCCCACCATTGGGAAAAGAGCATTTTGAGATACTAGGATGTCCAATGAGTGCAGAGGGGGCATTTAGAATGCTTCGGGTTATGAAGTGTATCTTAGTGTTGTTGTTTTTTTTTGACATGAGGAGATGTGTGAGGTCACAGAGATTCACTGTGCCATGATGGCCGGATTTATGATGCCGAGGAGTCCGTTTATTATCTCGCAAACAGCACGCTGCCACCGATGGGGCAATTTATCCCCTCTCAAGGCCTGGTTCCTGATTTGTGTGGTCCTCTCGAAGGCCCGCTCAGGTCCTAAGTTAGGCCAACAAGGGAGTGCTCAATGTGACTGAGCTAAAGTGAGTGTTGATGGAGGAGACGTGTGTAGTTCAGCTCCTTAGGGGACAGAAGTTGCATCTCTCCGAAATGACAGATTGCAGTTTCTGTTCTGTCAAAAGGTGATGGGTTTATAGTCAGTGCTGTGACACATGATCAAAATAGATCAGCCATCATGGCAACAAGTAGCTCTTGCACATCAAATTCCATTGAAATTAACATCAGCACATGTCAGCTGTGAACTTGTCCTCTTGAATGACCATTTTGAGTCGGTTCCAGTCTCATCGATTACATGCAAGTTCATAACCAACTAGACACCGAGATATCGACCTCGATATTCGATGCCGAATAAAGAGTGGTCGATATGTGGGTTTTTTGATGGCAGATTCCTAAATTTGGTTTCCTCAGTCTTGATTACATTTATTGGTTATAACCATCTCTCACAGTGTCTGTTTTTCCCTACAGCAAGAACCCTTCACACAAGGACATCAATGCAGCTCCAGGCACACCGAAGGTAAGATGGCCACCGCCACGGAGCCATTTTAAATCATTATGTTCACTGATAGGCTCAGCCACAATTAATGGCAATTAGTTCTGTTTCATTGACAAAAATGTAAAAAGAGTCCTGTGTAAGAGAGAGTGGTCACAAAACGTCTGGCTTTACTTCCTGCAGTAATTTACTTAGAGCTTTCACTGTGTCCTGACTGCTCATTCAAAAGACCTGGACATGGAAAATGATGCCAATGTTTTTCAGTGTCATTGTCTTAAAAGGAGGAAGAAGCCAAGTGTATTTCCCCAATTAAATTCGCATCCACATCAATTGAATTATGTAGTGCATTCACCATAAGATTCACAAGAGAGTTTTGATGTGCTATAAACATTTGTATTTCATTCCAAGCATGGATGTTAAAGGGATAGTTCAGCCAAAATGATAATTCCGTCATAATTTCCTCACCCTTATTTTGAATATTTTGAAAATTTCATCGAATGGACAAAAACAGTTGAAACATTCTTTAAAATATCCATAAAAGAAAGAAAGTTATACAGGTGAGGGTGAGTAAATGATGACAGAATTGTAATTTTTGGATGAACTTCTGCCTTCAAGCCATGATTTTGAAGGAAGAACGAATTACAGGCTGATGTGACATTGTCAATGGAAAGTATTGCAACACATCAAGCATTTATCTGTCAGTTTATGGATTTTATGATGCCATGAACTTTTGCAAATGCCAGAAATACCCACCTCACATTCACCGAAGACATTCTACAGTCTGCCTGAGATGTATATTTGTACTTTATCTCAGAAAAATGCATATTTCTTTGTGAATAAATTAACAAGAATGGTGATAATAATAAACCACCCTCATATGATGATCCCTCATCCAGAGGGCAAACCCTTTGGCTCTGACCCGCAGTTGGAGAGAAACTGAAAGTATGGAAAGAGCATGAGAGCCAGAAGACACAGGAGCGGGTTAGAGAACAGGCCGTGTGAGGCGTGACTGAGCATTCTATAGCTCACACTTAGTATTCCGTAGGAGTGTGTGGAAAATGAAGAGGCTAGATGGGACGGTGGTGGGGGTCCATGATTCTCTTTTAAAAGACGGCGAGCAGCAGATCAGGCCCAGCTCGCTAGTTCTAAAGGGGATTAACCCCGGGCCGAGTTGGCCCGTCTTCACCCCTCTCTCAAGCCGCCATTGCCATAGCGACTCCATGCCAGTCTTTGTGGCTCTTAATCCAACAGGGCGAAGGCCAACAGTGGTAGGCGGCACAGTTACCATGCTAACATCCGCAGCACTGCTACTGCTTGAGCTACACGTCAGTATGCAACTTATACAATGACTTTTAGGTATTTCAAAGGAATTTGGGATTTTTAAAAGGAATTTAAACATCTGCCAAATGATCAAATGTAAATGTAAAGGTGATTTTCAAGGCATGCTGCGTAAAGGAAATTGTAATCATTATAATATAAAAGTATTATGTGATATTTATTAAACATAAATCTTTTATCAAAAATTGTACACTACCATTCATAAATTAGGGGTCAGTAAGATTTTTTTAAAAGAAACTATTATTTATATTCAGCAAGGATTCATTAAATTGATCAAAAGTGACACTTTTGAACTTTCTATCCATCAAATAATCCTGAAAAAATGCACTATGGTTTCCATAAAAATATTAAGCAGTACAACTGTTTTAAATGGATTATTAGGAAAATATTAGGATGATTTATAAGATTCATGTGGCACTGAAGACTGGAGTAATGAGTGCTGAAAATTCAGTTTTGCCATCAGAGGAATACAACAGAATTAGTTATTAAACGGAAAACGGTTATTTAACATTTTAATAATATTTCACAACTTTACTGTTTTTGCTGTATTTTTGATCAATTAAATGCAAACTTGTTGAGTGTAAGAGAGTCTTTTAAAAACATTGAAAAAATCTTACTTATCCCAGACTTGTGAACAGTATGTATAACATGTGTCATTATATTACATTATTTTAACAAATCTTTCATTATAACATATTCTTCAAGTCAGATTACCTGGTGCTAAACTTGCTGTTCATGTGTTATTTTGGGACTGTTATCATTTCTCATTGGACAATGAAACCGTTAAACATCCCACACACTAGATACAGTAGACCCATGTAAACACTTAGTGCTCATACTCGCCCTCTGGCACACAGCGTATTCCCTGAGCTCCAAAGGTTTTGAGATCACAAATAAATTGTTTCCTGACCTTGCGATTCAAAAGCATAAGGAGCCATGCATAATGTCTAATTTACCGTCCCCATAGAGAGAGGCTGCCATTTTTCACATATTAATATTAGATTACAGTTGTCAGCCGCTAAAGCAGCAACCCCTCCTCTCACTCTGATTAATCAGAGCAGATTGTAAATACAAATATTTTATAGCCGCCTCATAAAAGCAGGACGGAGATCAAGACTCTCGGGAAAGTAAGCAGTATTTCCCCTTCCCCCTTTCCTCAGTCATTTGAGAAATTAAGTCAATTAGGTTTTCAGAAGGACAGGCCTGTTACATCTTCCAGAGCACGGCGATACGTTTATAGGTGATCAAAGTGTCCTGTCATGCCGTCTGGTGTCCTGCTTTCTCTCTGTCGAAACCTCCATTACTCTAAACACTGATGTCCTGTCAACACACATAGTTTGAAGCTGAAATGGCAGTTAATGGTTATCTGTCAACAATTGTTCACATCAGTCATATTGTTTCAACACACCGGGTTTGGAGTTCTTGTGCTACACCATCAGTTCTGTGGATGACACATTTGTCTAGCGGATGGCTGCTCACCTCTTTCTCTCATTTAACGTTTGTTTCTCTCTCTCTCGCTAGTCTCTCCTGTTGTCAGTGCACATCAAACGTGAGGGCGAGTCTCCAGTTGTGTCCCCGCTCTCCTCTGATGAAGCTCACCATTCTGACAGATACCAGGTGAGACGGGAAACCTCAGACAGAGGGAGTCTGTCACAGGTGCAGAGTGACAGACTGTGCAGTTCTGACACTGAGCACAACTCCACACACAAACCGAAACTCTCCACTCTGATGCAGCCCTTCATTTCACTGGGTTTTAGCTTGTTGAGGGTGTCTCAATATGTGGGAGTTTCAAATTGAAGGGAAATCCGGGCACAGAATGTCAAAGTTGTTGCTTTACCTGAGACGTAATGAAACTGGATTTCTGTCAACAGAAAGTGATGACTTATAAATAACCATTACAAACAAAATACCTTATTTACCACCAGAATACTTACTGCAGGTATTGTTACTACATTAAAATTGTAGTAACTTGCTATTTATTAGCACCAAAAAAAAAAAAATGCAGCTAAAATGGTAAAAACATTTATAAGGTTTTTGAAGGACAACCTATATGATTTAGTTTTGGTTTTACAGTTCAAATCAACAATAACTGAATATAGTAATTTTGACACAAATGAAGTTACTATAAAGGAAACATCAATTCACATTTATAACTTAAACTAAAGGTCTCCTTGAAACCTAAATATCTCCTAAAAGTCTCCTTGAAAGTGTTTTATCCAGAATGTTTTAAAATAGCAGAATGGAATGATGTATATGCACATCCAGCTTTTCTCGTCCACAATATCCTCCATCTTATCCCAGACTGGATCTGACTGCCGGACGTATTAATACAGACTGAAATCTGCTCTGCTAATCTCCAGCCCCAGGTTTACTCAGGCTGTAATGTGTGTTCTGCTCTGATATGTAATCATCCATAGTTTAACCCTGGGCTAATCTACACTGCCCCCGAGCCCCGGATATCATCTCTGTGCTCCAGTGTCCTTGACATGTTTGTTTTCTTCCTCCTTCCCCCTGGAGCTGTGGGTCTGTGGGACATTTTGTCCTGCATCTCTATCTGTCCCTCAACCCTAGGAGTGGGAGAATTTCTCAATTAAAACAATATCCGGACAGATCTTTGCACGTTAGCTGTAAGAAGGCCCTCCTGCATGGTCCTGATAAGTTTTTCGAATTTGCCTCTAACATCACAAAACTAAAAGTAATTAAGTACACTGACTGATATACAGTGTTTGTCAAGAGGCCTTAAATATGTAATGACACCATTTAAAGAGGATTTTTTTAGAACTTCTCATTAATGAAGCTGCCCAAATGCCTTTATGCGAATAATGCTTTTTTCCTAAAATTCAGGATTATTCTCTTTTGTAACGCAATTTGCCTGGTGTGCACGCATTGGGCCATTAACATATTGTATCATCATAAAATAGACTGACTTTTAACAGCAGTTGCTCAAGAGTTTCTAAAGGGCTCTGCCTATAGGCATTATACATGAGCTGACAGTTTGAACCTGTATATATAGTTAAACTTGAATTATTTTGATAGGTGTGTATCTTTCCTGTATTTCTGTTCAATGTGACAGTCATGAAAAACACATAAATGCTGTTTTTTATGAAAATAACATTTTATTTCTAGCATATTTGTGGGGTAAAATGTTTGTTGGGCTATAAAATCTGTTACTGAATATCTGTTGCTTTTTTGTCACAAAATATCGGAAGGAATAGTCTAAAACACAGTTACACAAATCTTCATATCTTACAAGAAATTTACAATGTTCATAAGACAAAAAGAAATGACTGAAATAATCTCAAACAAATACATTTCCTTTTTATTATGAACAGTTCATTGTCCCAGAAAAAGAAAACTATTGAACGAAGCATAGTTTTTAAGCCAGAAGAGTTTGTTGAGACCTCTTAAACGTCAAATGAATCGAGCAGCACAGATCATATGCGTTATTTACATACTGCTGCGCCTCATGGCGACAGAAAGAACTGCAACGGTTGCTACTTTTGACGCTGACGTGACGGTCACGTGACCGGTAGAAATATGGCGGCGATGGCGGGGTGAAAAACGAACTAGTAAGCCTAACATTTTCAATCCTTCTTCATCCTTCGTAAATTGATTATTGAGTCTCATATCGGGGTTTTGGAGGAGAGTTATCCGGGCTTCATGCTTTAGTAAACCAAATGAGTTTGGAGAGTTGTGGCGTTTGCAATGGAAGAGGATTTGCAGAACATTGGCAAGAGAGAAGTAGGTTTGTTTACATTCAGACATCAGGGAACCTCTGCAGAATCCAGCGCAATCTAGTGAAAAGCACATCATTAAAGTCCTCATAAATAAATGAGAAATACATTTGAATGACTGACAGATTTTTCTTTGTTCTTTTTTTCCCCCCACCTGCAGACATTTTTACGAGTGCGAGCTAACAGGCAAACACGATTGAATGGTATGTATATTTTCTCCCTGCAACAAGAAAAGTGGTGTATTATGATTGTTTATCTGTTGACAAATGCCTTATAAAAACGTAATTGTCATCTACTGAGTAGTGTAATACTTTATATCATCAGTATAAAGTGCAGTTAATATGGAGAACTTTACCTAGTAGGCTTCACTGTAATGTTTAAACTTTATAGTATGAATTATTATTATTATTACTGGATAATAATAATTATTATTTTGACATCAATAAAAAATTGCAATATTAAGTCAACAATGTTAAATAGTAGTAATGGTAATAAATAATAGTCTTATTAGTTTATTTTAATATTTGAAGATCAGACTTGTCAATTAAAACCAGTAGTATGATCATTCAGTAGGTGTTTTTACATGTACAACAAAATGCTCATACCTGTCAAAATTAGCTTATTATAAAAACCTGACAAAAATGTCAGGTGTCAAATAGAGCAAAATTTGATTATTTGTGGATTTAATGTTGGATTCGGTTGTGGTTAGATCATTTATAATCTTTACTTGATAAAATAATACAGTTTAAGGCATTTATGTGACATTCTGCTCAGTGAGCATTACTTGAAACACTTTACATGCTCTGCAGACTCGTTTTGCTGTTAAAAACTGACAGTGAGCCCAATATGGTTATCTGAACCCCAACACATAGTCATTAGTCGGTGTGTGTGATGGAGCTGCCGCATCTGTGGGGAGGGTTGGTGTGAGCTGGGAGCTCACTGACCCGTGGCCAGTTGTTATTCTGGGTGTTGGTAACCGTCTGGCACGAATAAGGAGCTCCTCACCTCTCAGGGTGCATCAGCCAAATGCTCATCAGCACTGGTGTCTGTCATGTGGCCTTGCCAGAAGCTTGGCATCCATGTCGACCTCAGCGTCCATACCACATTTTGATATTAAATAACGTGGCTGTTTATTATAGGTGTTGTAGTTTGTAGTCAGTTTTGGCCAGCTGTTTTTGCACTTCCCTTGACTGTGGCACCTGCCCAAGCAGAGAATCTCCTTAACCCTTGGTTTTTTCATGTGTCAACAGTCGATGACCTCTGCCGGTGCAGGCGCTACGCCAAGGAAAGTTTCAAAAGTCCCCCAATCCCAGTGCCCAGAAGAGTGCCCCTAGCTCCTTGCTGCCTGCGGCATGGTAAGACCCCCTCCCCCCTTTATCGCAGCCGCAGGCACTGTAAGGGCAAATGGGGCTGTCTTTGTTTAAGCCCGAGCCCATATCAAAGTATATCACCTCTCATCTGAGACGATGTGATTTCAGAGTGAGGAAAAACTCCTGCCGTGCCTAATTAATCTGCCTTTCTTCATGCTATTTAATGATGCCCGTCTCCTCCACATTACCGTCAACGTGGCCGGTGCTTCTCTCTCTTCTTCCTCTCCTGGAGGTAATGGCAGAAGCTCCCGCCTCTCCTCCTCCAGTCCCCCTCGGCCCCATTCGCAATCACAGCCACCTAAAAATTAATGTCCCCACATGCCATTTGCAGTTAAGAAAAAGCGACAGAGACTTACGGCGCAATAGGCGCTGTTCTGCTGTGTTAAATTTCTAATTATGTGCTCGGGGAGGGGAGGGGGAAGAGCGAGACACCCAGAGAGATCCGAGCCCTGGCCGTTTCGTGCCTGTCCCGACGTAACCAGGAGGAATTGGTGTTTGGATGCAAAGGTCTGATGGACAGAGTTCACCTCTCTATCCCTATCACGTCACTGTCGTGTTTTGCAGCTCGTCTTTCTTGCCTCAGTAAAATCCATGGCTGGAGATGCCTACTAGCCTCAAGCTAAATCTGTAAAGGATCCTGATCTATGTGGGGTTTTTATGTGAGATTAATGCTGCTCGCTCTTTCTGAATGGTGTTTTTTTTTTATGGTTAGACTGTGTGTCTCTTGTGACATCCTTGGTTGTGCATATTAGCTGTTAATGTATCCAAGTTTTATTGTAAATAAATCAATAAATGTAATCGTTACCTGATATTAGATTGATTTATCATGTTATTTCTCTTTTTTTTCTTGTGCTGCAGCCCGGATTGGGAAGATGAAGCGCCGGAAGCCTGAGGAGGGACAGGTATGTCCACTGTGCAGCACGCCGCTGACAGGAACAGAGGAGGAAATGAGTAGGCATGTGGAACAATGTCTGTTCAAGGTAGCTCCATAAACCCAGAGATCTGGGCCTCCAACCTCCTCTAGAACCTTTGACTTTTCTGCCCTCACCTTTCCCTGGACATCAGCCATCTGACAAAAACACAGACATATATATATAAATGTTTCTGGGAATTAGTTTCTTCTGATTACACCTATGTTGTATTCCTACATGGGTGTCCAGGGAATAGTTGAAGGATTAGCTCTTTCCTGAAGTGTTCTTCCTCCTCCTCCACTTAGATTTGGTTGGCAGTTTTGGCGTCCTGAAACTACTTTAAATATATTCTACTATATTGTCATTAAACAGTTTCTAAAGAGGCTCAATGGAATCTGTTGTTCACACAGTCTGACTGGCTTTCCTCTTTTTAGTGGTTCAGGATGCAACACTTGCCCTTTATATTATATACCAGGTTCCTCTTAACCCATCTAATCCAGTAGTCCTTATGATACTAATGCACTCTTGGTGGTTGGATTCGGGTGTTCTGTTGCATGTGGTTTGATAGCTCCTAAAATTAGACATCATTAGAAGTTAGTGGATTTGAAAGTGCTGCTTTGATTTCCTCTGTTGTAGTCACACTTTGTGGTTTTGTCTTTTTATATTGAATGAACCGATTGAAGTGTGTTGGTACATGTTTGATAAGTGGTTTTGCTCTCTCAGAGGGAAGGTGCAACAGAAGAGGATTCCGCGGATGTTGAAGGAGAGAACGGGACGCAGTTTGAGGAGTACGAGTGGTGTGGACAGAAGAGGGTCCGAGCTACTACATTACTGGAAGGTGGTTTCAGAGGTAAGCATTTTATGGCATTTTCTTAACGTTTTTAAAGGAATTTGTTATGCTCACCAAGGCTGTGCTGATTTGAACAAAAATGCAGTAAAAGCAGTAATATTGTGAAATATTATGTCAATTTAAAATAGCTGTTTTTTATTATTTTAATCTATTTTAAAATGTATTTTATTACTGTTACTTCAGCAGCCATTTCTCCAGTCTTCAGTGTCACATGATCCTTCAGAAATTATTCTAATATAACTGATTTGGTGCTCAAGAAACATTTCTTAGTTTAGTGAAGGTTCTTTTTAATTGAAGTTTATATTCCAAGGTTGTCAAAATAGCTTTCAAAGATCACCACAACCTTTAAAGCTGTTTAAAAAGGGTACATACATTTCTTTCTCGATGTACCCCAAGATCAGTGTATTCAAGTGGCATGTGTGTGTTCATTTATACGCTAGACGGCTGTAGTCCAGACAAGGTGAGTTCTGGCAGGCCCTGCTCGGCCTTTAAGGAGTCAAAGGAAAACACATTTAGCTGTGCAATTGACCCGCCTCACCCAGTACAGAGATGTGTGTGAGAAAAATGGGCCGCTGACCCTTGGGCTTCCCCCGCTGCAGGAATGCAATTATAGCTCCCAACCTAACTCTGCTCACCTGGGACGTTCTCTATCACATACACACACGCTCCCTAAGACCCTTTTTGATGTGCTGCCACACTCATTGAAAGACTTTCAAGGGAATTCTAGTTGGTTCATAAATAATTTACCCCTTCAGATTATTTTTACACTTGGGAGGAAGTGTCAGTCATTCCTCCATACTTGAGATTTTTATCTTGGAACTTTTCTCAATGTTGGATCAGTTGTTTTGAAAGGGGTTTATTTCTTCGGTTAAGTTTGTGGAGTTGGCACTTTAGAGGAAGTGCTAAGTGAACGTCTCAGTTTTCCCCCTCACTGTTCGTTTCATATTTAGAAAAGGAGTTAGTCTCCTCCCTCAGCGGTCTTTTGTAAACTTCTGCGCTCTTAAATGGAAAGGCTGTTCGATCCCAAGGAGAGAACAGATTGCAAACCTGTGTGGATTAAGAAAAGAAACAGACTTGCTCCTCTAATGCCCGGCTAGACAGACGGTGGCCCAGATCAATTCTGCATGTGAACAGAGCCATGTGTCTGTACAGAAGCTCGCCAGCCCTTTATCTTCAGCACAGGCACCGGTGTAATGGCGATAGAGGGGGGACCTGGTGAGAAGTGACTCGGTGGCCCAGGGGGCACTTGAAAGCTCCCCCCAGGATGCTCAGAAGGTGGATTTTGCCTTGAAAGCTCAGCTGAAGTCCTCAAGCGTTCAATCGGTCTGCATTGCAGAATCCCTCCAGCCCAGGGGGAGCTAGACTGGTGAGGGGGGCTTGAAAGGAGTCTTCAATGGGATAAGAGGGCTATCGTCTCTGAAGCACCAGCACCTCTCTCTCTTTGAGGACCCGGGAAGAAAGCAGAGAGGAAACGCTTTAAACCGAACAAAAAGAGCATGATAAGGGAAAAGGGATACCGAGAGGAAGCGAGAAATCGAAGAGGATCAGTTTGTGGTGGAGGCCCGTAAGGCCTCCTGTGTCCGTGGCTTAGCAGGGCTGTTGTGCTGATGAAGAGATAGCGATGGCAGTCACAGGCAGAGATGGAGGAGATTTGGTGCAGTCGGGAAAGAAGAACAGAGGCCCGCCGCTCGTCTTTGTAAAGAACCTTGAGAGATGGCAGCTTTGAGCCCCCTCCCTGGCAGGCGTACATGGTAAATGCCATCCTGATTGGGTGAACTCTGACCTGCGACACATACTGCGGAAGTCAGATAAGTGTCATGGCAACGAGGTGGAGGAGAGGCCATGTTTCATGTCCTGTTTCTCTGGGATCTCTGCTTCCCCTTTCTTAGCTGCGACATGACACACCTGTCTTGGGTGACATGTAGATTAGCACTTAACAATCATGGCATATGTAAATCAGCTTGCAAAATGTGACTCGACAAGGAAAATGTGCTTTATGCATGTGACGACTTAACATTTGAAGGGGTCATATGATGCTTTTTTAAAGATCATTATTTGGTGTATTTGGTGTAACAGAATATGTTGACATGCTTTAATGTTCAAAAAACACATTATTTTTCAAATACTGTACATTATTGTAGGTCCTCTATGCCCCGCCTCTCTCAAACGCTTCGTTTTCTACAAAGTCCCTCCTTCCGACAAGCGCAGTCTGCTCTGATTGGCCAGCTGATCCAGTGCATTGTGATTGGCCGAACACCGCAAGCACTCGTCGGAAATGTAACGCCCCTTACCATAATCGCGAGTGTCAGCTTTCAAAATAAATGTAAAGACAGAGCCCGAAAGGGGAACAGAGTCGCGTGACAGACACAGTGATGAAGCTGGTATGTGTTTGCATTACGGCGTGGCAGAGTCTTAACTTTGATAAAGAATATCTCTTTGGTTTTGAGACTTTAGTCTTTGCAACTTCAGGGATCTTATCTATGCACAATCAGCTTGTAATACTCCAAAGAGAAAGGAAAACTTGAAATAGCATATGACCCCTTTAAATGGAAACAGGACTTGCTTTGAACATGACGCATTGCAAATGGCTGTTATTGTCATGCAAAGTGTTGCAGAGCAATACAGGTAAATACAGGCTACGTTGTAAGGGAGTTTTTTATTCATCCACTGTACACAGTGACGAAGAAGAGGAGTAAGCTTATGTCCTAGAGGCTGCCGTGCAAAGAGGCGGTGCGACGATGTGCATAATTTGACTGAGAGGCAGTTAGAGTGGCACTGACCTTTTCGGCACAGATTAGATTGCCTGCCAAGACTGCTTAACAGTGGCCCCAGCTTTCACAGTCAGACACACTTACAACATTGCTCGGGTAGTTATACACCATTCAGGTGGCCGTTTTGAAGTTGTGGTTGCCTGAGTAGGTTTGCTGTGCTTTTTTCAGTCTGGCTAGATTTCGTCAGTGTACGCACTAAAGCGGACAGTCTTCCTGTCCATGCTGAATCAATGCTGCATGACATCCTTTCTGCCCTGGTTCTAGCAAAGCATTAGCCAGGATCCATAGCCTGATCAATTGATTGAATTAACAGTGATTTTTTTTTTCTTTTGGCTGCTTACGGCCTGCCACATCTTCCTCTGGCCTGCCTGCTATTAGTGGTCACTACATTATGTTTATTAGCTTTTCCCTCATTTTTCCCCCGGTTTGGCTTTCTTTGCAGCTTGTCGACAGTGTATTAATGAAATGTTTGCCATCATTTACTGATTATGGTCTTTTATTTTTGGCTGACTGTACCCTTCCACCCCTTTCAGTTGGGTCAGAGGATTGGTAGTGTTATCTATAGACTACTTAGACTATTTCCAAGCCGGAATGAGGTGATGCCAAACACAGAACCCACAGTTCATGTTTTAATGGAGCTGCACACTTTCCTTCCTTTCTTGCACTTCGGTGCCACTATGATTAAAGCTTGCCCATACTTAAAGGGGTCATATGATGCGATTTCAATTTTTCCTTTCTCTTTGGAGTGTTACAAGCTCTTGGTGCATAAAGAAGATCTGTAAAGTTGCAAAGACTAAAGTCTCAAATCCAAAGAGATATTCTTTATAAAAGTTAAGAGTCAACCACGGTCTCCTAAAACGGCTCATTCAAACACGCCCTCTCATGTCTACGTCACGATGTGGGAAGATTTGCATAACGGCGCCCAAATGTTCACGCACAGAAAGAAGGCGTAACTTTTATTCTCGCTGTAGTATTGTTGTTGCCTCCGTCGCCATGTCATGGAGACGCTGTGTTTCATTGTGAACACGAAACTACTTGGTTTTGGTTTTATGTTTACGCAGCGCGATACGCAACGCGTAAAAAGACCGTATAAGTCATTATAATCAGTAATTATGTCCCCACTGGATGCAACAAATGCCTCGTTTGTAATGGATTTTATTGGTTTTGTCTCATTGTGCTGGGAGACGGCATCACAGTATGGTAAGGGTCGTAACATTTCCGTCACATGCTTGAGGTATTCAGCCAATCACAATGCACTGGATAGCTGGCCAATCTCAGCACACCTTGCTTTTCAGACTGATGAGCTTTGTAAAAATCGACGCGTTTCAGAAAGGTGGGGCATAGAGGAGAAACAATGTACAGTATGTGGAAAATGATGTGGTTTTTTTTTTACCTTAAACCACATAAACACATTGCATTACACCAAATACACAAAATAATGTTATTTTTAGCAACGTCATATGACCCCTTTAAATTCTGTTAAACATTTCTGACCAAGCTACAGTACTGTTCAAAAGTCTGGGTTTCAAAAGTAAATTTTTTTAAAGAATACTTTCATTCAATACGGACACATTAAATTGATTAGAAACAAAAAAAAGAAAGCAGTAAAGACATAATGTTACAAAAGATTTCTGTTTCAAATAAATGCTATTATTTTGAACTTTAGGTTTATCAAGGAATCCTGAATGTATTAAGCAGTGTTTCCCCTAGGATTACTCCTTTTTAATGGTTAAATTACATTTTATTAATCAAAAAGCATGTCAAATTAATTAAAATCATGAAACTTAAACAATTTAACATTAATTTATTAAAAGTTTAACAAATATTACGTTTAGGGCCCTATGAAATGTTTTATTTTTCCAACCTTATGTTTTATTGTAATCTATTATTGCTATGTATTAATCTATCTTTTAAGTAATGAAAATTAAACAAATTACATTTTTTGGAAAATAAAGGTAATTTAATATTACAATTAAAACATTTAAGAAATATTGAATGCTTATTCCTTAAAAATAAGGTTTTAATAATTTTAGTAGTAGTAGTAGCAGCCTGTTACGTACATTCTACTCAACAATAGTAATATATTTCTGCCAATGCCCTCAAACCGAACTTTTATTTTGACGGGTTGCCGTGAATACCTTTACATTTCTGTGTGTGTATGACATAATGATAGTTTTACTCAAATGAAACGGTCAAATGCTCATGAAATTGAAGCTCATGAAGTTCTGGAGATGTTGTTCATGTATTTATGTCCTCATTAGTGAGACGGCAGAGGTTAATATCACCGGAAGCGTCACGAGCGTTGCGGGCCGCCCCCCTAATATAATGGCAGGGGAAACACTGCAGTTTCCAAAAAATATTAAGCAGCATAACTGTTTTCAACATTGAGAATAAAAAAAATTAATGAATTAAATTTATGAAACATATTAAAATGGAAAAGTTATTTTAAATTGCAATATTTCACACTAGTACCGTTTTACTGTATTTTTTATCTAATAAATGCAGCCTTAGTGAGCATGAGAGACTAATTTATTAACAGAATGCTTTGTCATTGTTAGTGTTATCGGTAAATGTCAATGGACAGACACTCTAAGCCAGGGGTGTCAAACTCAATTCCTGGAGGGCCAGAGCCCTGCAGAGTTTAGATTCAACCCTAATTAAACACACCTGATCCAACCAATCAAGTCCATCAGACTTATTTGAAAACGACATGGTTTCTGTGTAGGAGCAGGGTTGGAACAAAACTCTGCAAGGCTCCGGCTCTCCAGGAATTGAGTTTGACACCCCTGCTCTAAGCGCAAGGTAGTCTAATAAACAGATATGTTTAATTCTGTAAGTTATTGTTGGAAAGTAATGTAAATTTAGACTGGTGTGCACAGTTGAACCCTGATTCTCTGTTTGAGGAGCTCGGATTTATGTAGCTCAGCTATGGTGCACATATGCCTTTGCAGTCACGGAGACCAAATAAAACTTAAAAGGTCTCTTTTATTTGATCACTAAAAACCATCGGCACATTGTAAAAAAAGGGCAAGCATTTGTGATGCATTTTATCCCTACTCTGCCTCTTTTGGATCCCTTTACGGAGAAGGGGAGAGACGGATCATGGCCGCCACATCCACTTTCAGTCCTTCTCTTTTCCGTCAGTGCCTTACACTCTCCCTGAAGGTTGTACTTATCCACTCCACACTGTGAGGTAGTCATCCCGTGTCGTAGCGCTTTGAGGAACAAGAGGAAGTACCATACCTCAGCTCCTCATCCGTGACAAACCCGTTCTCCAGCAGTGCCCTGACATCCTTCCATCAGCCCCGGAGGGGCCTGGCCCGTTCCAGCCTTTCACGGCTCAATCAGACTCTGGGTCTCTGCGGGCTGCTCCCACCCTTCAGGCTGCTGCCGATCCAACCTCTTCCTAACCAGAACTGAAGGACCCAGTCAGCCAGCTGCTGGAGCTTGTCTGTGCGCTCATCACTGGATTTATAGAAGTGCCACTCAGGCTGCACGCCCCAATGCTCAGGACCTACACCCTGACAGGCACCTGACACAACTCCCATTCAGACTGTCTCTGATGGCTCCATCTGGGCCCAGAGTACCAGGCTCCTTGCTTGTCTGCAGTAATCTGGTTCTGCTCACAGCTAGAACAGGCCTTTCTAATTGGGGTTTCTCTGGCATGACAAACCTGTCCTGGATTGGGACTGTTACAGTTGGAGTGACAAATTTATTGTAATGTATAATGTGTATTATTAAATGCGACAGAATTTAAACCCAAATTTCATTTACTGATGACTCTTATTCCTCTCCTCCCTCTTTTTAGGAACAGGCTTTGCCATGTGTAGCGCGAAGGAGAGCCATGACAGTGATGCAGACCTGGATGTGGATGGAGATGACACACTGGAGTATGGCAAAGCCCAGTATCCTTGATTAGTCGTCTTGAGACATCTTGCTCTTCAGTGGCACTGTAGTAGGCACGGAAACAGTAACTGAAATTAGATGCATTTGTTCCTTAACTCAAGGTTTCAGGTACACTGAAGCAGACATCATTCCTTGTTCTGGAGAGGACCAGGGAGAGGCCAAAGAACGTGAGGCACTGCGTGGGGCTGTTTTGAAGTAAGCTGAAATGATTTCATCACAGACTTTAAAACGACAAATAACAAATCTGTAGACTTGGCCCTTATGCTAAATTTCTGTTTTTTTTTTTGTTTTTTTTTTATAGTGGTGGTGTGCCGTCCAATAGAATAACACCAGAGTTCTCAAAATGGGCCAGTGATGGTGAGTTGGCCTCCAAATAATTGCTGTTCTTTTGAACTTTCTGTTCATCAGAGAATCCTGAAAAATAAAATGTTTTGTGGTGTATTAAATATAGTAAACGTAATATTTTAAATCAGATTTTATATATTAACTCAAATATGTATTAAAATAGTAATGTTATTTTAAATTGTAATAACATGTCGCAGTATTACTGTTTTTGCTGTGTTTTTGGTCAAATAAATGGTTAAAAAGAACAAAAAACAAACATTTGCGCAATAAGTATTTTTGTAGTTGTGTTTTAAAGTATTTAATTTGTGTGCATTCAATCTGATTAAAAAAAATAAAAATTAGGAAGCTTTTTTGTCTATATATTTGAGTTAGATTGTTATAAAATGAAACGTTGCTTTTGTTGGCCCTCATTCATTATATATGTTCTGTTTGTCTATTTTTGCAGAAATGCCATCCACCAGTAATGGCGAGAGCAGCAAACAGGAGCCAAGCTCTTCATCTTTGTCCTCCACACCGAGGACCTGTAAAAACAGCGAGATCGAGAAGTGAGTACAAACACACACCTGTCCGTAGTGGCAGTATGTTTGCTGGTGTATTGGGGTGAGATTAGTTTGTGTAGGGACTGCAAGATCATAAATGATGCATTTAGTGTGCTCATCTCTCCGGAGCATGCTTGATCACAGGGAGTGGCCCAGAGTATTGATCCCAGGCAGCTGAGCCTTGTCTGGGCTTGACTCGCCGCACAGCCCGGGAATGCTAATATCCCTTTAGCCATTTCCATACTACAGCTTTTCACTGCAGGAATTGTGCAATATATTGATCTCTTATTGCGAGAGGTGAAGCCAGATAAAGTGAAATTGTTGGCAACACAGCTCTCAGATGCTTCAAATAAGCATGTTAATGGAAGAAAAAGTGTTCATGTGACCTGAAACTTATACTATCTGTATTACCTACAAATGTTATTTAAAGAGAACCGTCTTGCAAATAAAAGTGTACCATCAAACAACAAGGGAGCACAGAGAAAGTGAGATGAATCCTTGCACTCCACTGAGATAGAAAACAAGATGGAGGGAGTGTAGCAGGCAGCCTCCAGCCGCAGATAAATTTGAATAACCTGAGTGGGTGAAAGGCCGGCCCCTGTAATTCCCTCATCTCTGTGTCCTCATCCATATTCCCCGACAAGTGATCCTTCTAAACTCTCCTCCCACTTGCGTGCGTGGGGGCCCAGCCCCAGTGAATGGGTAATTGGGGTCAGAGCGCAGCTCCTGGTAGAAGAGGGGCTTATTGGCACGGTGGCGGTGCGACTGTCCTGGTTTGATCCCCCCTGCTGTCTAGAGCTGGACCAGGGTTAACATGTTAGCCACAGACATACCTCACTCTGCCTACCCAACAGCGGGAACACAGCTGTCAGTCCACATGACCCGTGTCCTGTCTCTATCCTTGTTTAATCCCACTATGCAGGGTTGTCCAAGGCAGTGTCAATTTTTAGTTTGTAGTGTGGTTAGTGATGGGCAACGATTAATTGCATCCAAAATAAAGGTTTTTGTGTACATAATATGTGTAATGTGTATATTATGTATATATAAATACACACACATGCATGTATATATTTAAGAAAAATATGTTGTTTATATATTAAATATATTTATATATAATATAAATTATATGATTATAAATATATACATGTAAATATTTTCAATATATATACTGTATGTGTGTCTTTATTTGTACATAATGAATATACACAGTACACACAGATATATAAACAAAAACTTTTATTTTGGATGTGATTAACCACAATTTATCATTGCCCAGCACTACTTTCAATCAGGAGATATTTTAGTTCGCATTAATTGATTAATGATAGATTTTTTTCTGAAAAAAGAAAACATCTATTACTTTTTTCAGAAAACAAAAAAAGTCACGTGTTTGTTCTTAGTTTTTTTGGTTGAAGGTGTCAGAAGTGTTTAAATATTATCTAATTGCATGGGAGACTATATATATATATATATATATATATATATATATATATATTAATTTCAATAATTTTTACTTTGATTTATACGTTTTTTTATATATTTTTGTCCATTTTAGTGTTTTAAAAATACATGTTTTTGTTTTTATATAGACTTATTATATTTATGTTTACATTTTCACCAACACAATTTTTATTTTTTAATAACGAGAACATTCCTGAGTATTTCTAAAATGCACCCCCGCAATTCATCGTCCTCTCTGTTTTGTCTCTTGTCTCCTCTGAGCCTTCTTCTCTAGGGAGAGTCTTCTAGTGTAGCTGAATCAATCTTGTGCGGGCGGCCATCACGGGGCCCCATATTAAATATCAGGGGCAGATAACTAGTGAATAAGCACAGCAGACCCCAAGCAATTGATTTTTCTCGTCAGCACGTTGTGAGCACGTTCTTCTCACCCATCTCCAGTCAAGTGTGCGTCTGCGAATGACTTCATCTGTAGCGCAAGCTTGATGTCAGCTCCGGTCTGCAATTGAAATCGCGTTTGTTAACCACGTTTATCACGACCAGCGGTTAAAAGCGTGACTTTGCACACAGTTGCTTGATAGGTTTATGACTGAGTGTGTGGAAATGAATGTTAGTGGATGATGTTATGAACAGTGTGTCTCTGTCCGAGCATGGGTGTGCAAGTAGGAGGATGAAAATGGACAGAATGGGATTCCTAAGTGGAGCTGCAGGAGCGTGACAGCTTAGATTGATTCATTGCTTTCCTCCGTAGAGACTTGCTCACTTTCGCCCACCGTTTAGACTAGCCGTAGCATTGTATCGGGGGGCATTAAGTGTTTTAGCCGACCGGGGTATGAATCACTGCAGCTGTTTGATGTCATAGAGAAGAGCGAGCAATGAGCACAACCCACCCGTTTTATTAGCTTAGCGCTTAGCTCCAGACGTGACACACA
This sequence comes from Sinocyclocheilus anshuiensis, assembly GCF_001515605.1. Classification (NCBI taxonomy): domain Eukaryota; kingdom Metazoa; phylum Chordata; class Actinopteri; order Cypriniformes; family Cyprinidae; genus Sinocyclocheilus; species Sinocyclocheilus anshuiensis. The sequence continues at coordinate 763,633 of NW_015549572.1, forward strand.
CTCGTTTATTTAATATCGCTCGCAATATTTCTCCCAGTCTGTGCCCGTCCTCCTCGGCCCTCCGTCTGAATCTATCCATCTCTCCCCGACAGTAGAGCCCTCTCCTCCGAAGAGCACCTCTCCTTTTTCCTTTTGCTGATTTGATCAGGTATCACAGGATGTTGCGCGATATTGTCTTATGAAAGGGGCCGGGGAGATAAATCTCAATGATGATATCATTAATCAAATCCTGAGGGGTCATGAGAAGGGGGAGGGAGTGAAACACAAGGCAGTTGCTTTAGCTTTTGTATTTTAGCATCACAAAAATTACGTACCTGTGGTTTTTTCTTTTCTTCATGGTGTGCGTCAAATGAATGAAGCATGCAAATTTACGGGAATGACTGTGCCATTGTTTAATTTCCAATTTCCTGAAGTGAGGGGTCTTAATCTGAGCGAGCTTTAAAGAGGCCACATAAGGAGCTTAAATCATTTCATTCCACTTTCAGCCTGAAAACAATCCCAAGCCCACTGTTTGTAAAACACATGCATTTCAATCTGCAATGAAAATGAGACTTGTCCCCTTTAGTTACAGTGATTCATTGTGGATTGTGTTTGTGTGTGTGTGCGTGTATGTGTGTTGGAGTAAGAGGGTGAGCGTGTTACTGTGTCATGAGTTGTGTAAATTGTATACATGTGTGTCTTCGTAAGGCAGAGGGGGCTGATGAATTCTCCAAGCTCTCCTGTGCCCAGATGGGTAATGATCTCTGGGTACAGGGGTCGCCTCTGTCCCCGCTCATTCTGCACATGATAAATGAGGGCTTCTTTGCCACCCGTGTGATTGCAGCCAAATTTCATGCTCAACTTGAAACAGCAGAATTTTTTGGTGTACCTCCACAATAATTAAATTTTATTTTCAAATTCATTGATGATGACTTAGTTTTTTTTTTTTCTTTTTTTTTTTTTAAACCAGCCACCTTTTTTTTT
>NW_015549572.1:765976-780317 GCF_001515605.1 Sinocyclocheilus anshuiensis
CACCTTTTTTTTTTTTTTACACTTTTAAACCAATAAAAAAAAAGCTTTTTGATTTTAAGGATCATTCTTTTTGTAATTTAAAAAAATATATATATATTTAAGTTTTTCCCTTTTATTCATTTCTTTTAATTACAAGCTGTTGTGCTCAGCCTCTTGATTTCAAGTTTGCACTGACCCTTACTATCACAACTGAATATAAGGATTGATTGGCAGCCAAGTGACTTTATAAAGATCTCCCAGTATCTGTCTGCACTTGTAACTCATGTGTTCTTATGTCAGGCCATATAGACCTATAGATTAGACCGCCTTCTACAGTTAGGCTCGGCTCTGATAGAGACAGATGGTTAAGGGGCAGGATAATGAAATGAGATAGCTTCACACTCAGAGCCAGATCGTAATGGCAGTGTGAAATAGCAGTGAAAGCTTCATCTACTTCCTGTTTTAACTTGTGAATTTGTTGCTTAAAAAATTAAAATATCCCCCAATAGAGAGTGATGCCTGTATAAAGCATTAGACCAGCACGTCCATCATTGGTTTTAACATCCAAATAGATTTTTTTATATAATGGGTGTGCCGTTATAGACCACAGCTGTAGGTAAGTGACATTATTAGTTTGGATGTCAGTCCTCATTGTGGTTTCCTGAGTAACGTAAACTCTTAATTGAAATGACATTATTCCTTCCCTAGATGACATCATTGGCATTATTCAGCCAGCACACCGCTGCAAAGCGGAGCCGAGGCCTGTGTTTAATATGTTTAAAACTTTTTCCCACACACTCAACGGCACCTTAAAGATTTTCAGTTTTGAACTTACCTAGCCACCACTCTCCAGGTTTTACACCTGCTTTTGTATTAAAACACAGCCTGGCTCTCTCTCCCCCCAAACCATCTCTCCATCTCCATCCACATAAAGAAAGAGTAAAACCCTTTTTTTTATTACCCGGGGGAATTAAATAACTTTTAGAATGTGGTTTTTTATAAAACACCACACAATGAATATTCATGCTGGAGCGGGTCGGGCATTACTTGGGGGAAAAGTTGTATTCTTTTGTAGGGCCAGTGACAGCATACGGGCAAGTGAACCGCAGCGATTTATGAAGCTGTTAAAGAAAAACAGCAGGCATGGAGCACGGTACACCTACTCTCCTGTCTGCTTTATAAGCATGCACGCTAATCAAGACTAAATGCTTTTTTACAAGCCGGCCACTAATAAGAAGAGATTTTAAAGCTTTATAGTCCCTGTGCTGATTGTAGGCTGTAGGGAATTGACCGTCCGGACGACTCGCTCTCCTTGGTCAAGGTTGTTGTGTTGTTGGGGGCTTTTTGAGAGAAACCTGGGTTAGGTTTAGGGTGACCTTGAGAAGATGCCTGAAGATGTCAGACTTCAGAGTTTTACTAACATCTTCTTTATTGAGATTAAATGAAAATAAAAATTCACCCTTTGTTTTCTAAATACATGTAGATCTTATTGTGACCGATTTATCCAAGCATGTTTTTATGTGTTTTGACCTTGTAACTTTTAGGGATGCAATGATACCATTTTTTCAGAACCGATCCGATACCAGAAATTTTGAGTATCGGCCAATTCCGATCCGAGCAGTTTTTTTTTTTTTAAATCAATGTAGAATTTCTATACTTCTGTGTGTTGACCTGATCATCACTCTTGTGGGTGTTAAACACAATCTGCTAAATATAGACAACTTCATTTTAATGAAAAATAACAAATGAGAAAATATATAATCATAATCTGACAAAAAATACTATTATAAACTAGGTTAGTGGATAATTCAGCAGCAAAAGTTATTCTAGAAAAATCATGGGTGCACAATCATTTTATAAAAACATTAAACTGAACTAAACATTTAGTGACACAACAATATTTAGTGGGGAACTAATAAAAGTTAATAAGTGTTGGACTAAATCTGGTAAAATGTTACACATTGCTCTTTGTATTGTTGTAAAATACATTCATGAAAAACAAGTAGCCTGTGTATATATATATATATATATATATATAGAACAGAACAAAAAAATCTATTAATAATCTTTCATTGCCAAAATTATAATGTGAAAGGGTATGGCTCCAATACAGAGTGGCACAAAGCGCTTATGCGCATCCCGTTTGCAGAATGATGCGCTTGAAGCAATTTGACAACAAGTATCCGATTTCTGACCTTAAGTATCCGATTCTGGAATCGGAATCGATTTTCAATTCCCAACCCTACATATGATAGATAGAACAGAACAAAAAAGACTATTAATAATCTTTCATTGCACAAAAGTATAATATGAAAGGGTATGTATGGCTCCAATACAGAGCGGCACAAAGCGCTTATGTGCATCCCGTGCACAGAATGATGTGCTTGAAGCAACACGGAGTCACAGCACGTAGCGCTCCGCATAAAAAAGGGAAGAGATATTGCTGCATAGTGTATTATATCTGTGTGATATTTTATTGAGCCTTTTCTTTTAACAGTTTTAAATCTCGGTTATTGTGCGCTCTTGAAGAGAGTTTCGTCATTTTGACTGTAGTAACCGAACGCGACACGCAGTTTGAATGCTGAATGGAGGATGACAGACAGACGCAGCGGGGACTTTTGACTTTTGATTCAATTTCTTAAGAATGGTTTAAAAAAACTTTTTGTTTTTGTGAAAACCTGTATCTAAATTCTTTATGCTCTATGTTGCCTATGGTTTCACCAATAATAAACATAAATTTGCATAAATCATCCATATTTGCCCATGCCCATGTTGATTAGTAGGGGTGGCTCGATACCATTTTTTAAGAACCGGTCCCCCCGATCCGATACCAGACATGATGAGTACCGGACGATAGCGATATTGATCCGATAACAGTGCAGGTTTTTTTTGTTTTGTTTTTTTATGTAGAATTTCTATACCTCATTGTGTGCTGATCATCACTCATTTGTGTTTTAAACACAATCTACTAAATATAGACAACTTAATTATTAAAAAAACTAACAAATGAAAAATATATAATCATAATCTTTGATAAAAATACTATTATAAACTAGGTTAGTGGATAATTCAGAAGCAAAAGTTACTCTAGAAAAATCATGAGTGCGCAATAATTTTATAAAATCTAAACATTTAGTGGAAAAACATTATTTAGTGGGGAACAAATAAAAGTAAAGTAGGAGTAGGACTAAATCTGGTAAAACGTTACACATTGCTCTTTGTATGTAGTAAAGTACATTCATGAAAACAAATAAATATATTTATATATAAATATATACTATAAAATTAAAATACATTTCTTTTAAATGTATAGCACAGTAATGAAGGCAGCAACATATGATAGATAGGACTGAACAAGAAAGGCTATTAATAATCTTTCATTGCGCAAAAGTATTATAATACGAAAGGGTATGGCTCCAATACAGAGCGGCACAAAGCGCTTATGCGCATCCCGTGCGCAGAATGATGTGCTTGAAGCAACACGGAGTCACAGCGCGCAGCGCTCCGCATAAAAAAAGGGAAGAGATATTGCTGCGTAGTGTATTATATCTGTGTGATATTTTATTGAGCCTTTTCTTTTAACAGTTTTAAATCTCGGTTATTGTGCGCTCTTGAAGAGAGTTTCGTCATTTTGACTGTAGTAACCGAACGCGACACGCAGTTTGAATGCTGAATGGAGGATGACAGACAGACGCAGCGGGGAGATGAGTTTACGTGAACTTGACTTAAATATTCATCTATACTTCACATTAAACTATGGAACAGCTTAAAAACACTTAATATATAGTGCACGAAAACTTTATGGTGCTTTATAATGTTTTTGTGCCTTTCGTGGGGCTTAACAATAACACAGCATAGTATATGCACAATATCGGATTTGGATCGGTCTCGTCTGACCAATACCCGATCCGGCAGAAAATGACAGTATCGGAGCCGATACCGATCCTGAGTATCGGATCGATGCATCCCTAGTAATTTATCAAAGTTCTCCAATCATTTTATCCTATAAACCCAACCTCCATCCAATCAACAGCCGATGGATTGTAAGAAGTCTCTGCCCTTATTTCTTTTTCAATATTTCTTGTTCGTGTCACAATACAGAAGAAAAGATCTGTTGCTACTTCAAGTCATCGCAACTTTAAATGAAATAGGATGTGTTAAATTCCTGGCTGCCAGATTTTAAGCTTTACTTCTCAAAGTGCCAATGATTCTTCAGCTACACTGTCATTGTTCTTCCTTTAGGTTGGCCTTATTGGAGATGCTGAGTCCATAAATGGTTCTTTCCGTTTTAATAGCCCTTCCTTGATTTACATTCTAATACTGCCTGATTACCGAGAGGCCCATGTCCTAGTGTGTGTGGTGAGCGTGTACTCATTGTGGAGTCACACAGGCATGTAATAAATGAAGCTACTGGAAAAGGCAGTGGAACGGCAGGCACTAATCGGGGGGATTGTGCCTAGGAGAACGCTGGCGCAACGTTAAATCAATACTGTAGATCAGTGCTCCATCTGGCTGGAAAATGAACGGATCACCATAAACATCTCGCCAAGCACCTCGCCGCACAATCAATGGTGGCCATATTGATTTAGTTATTGCGAGTTCATATGCTGTGGTCAGTGTTAAATATACATTCAGCAGCTGAGAGGCATTTGTCTGTGGGATGTTTAGTGAAAGCCTGAGAGGTGAGAAGTTGGGGGAACTGGTGTGAGTGTGACCTCAGAGGACTGAGGAAGCCCAGTGCCCTGTTTAATAAGATTTAAATGGTGGTACAATAAAGAAAAAACATATTAGTTCATATTGACATCATGGTCCTTAGCAGTGATGAATTCACTGTTTGCAGTTGGGCCGTCTGTTTTTAATTTTGCATTAGTGTTTTTGGGAATTAGTAGTCGTGTTTGTCTGAACTGAAGCTGTGTGGTAGCTTTGCAAATGTAAATTGCAAATTTGCCTGACTGCACCAACATTTAAAAAGTAATTAGCATTCCACTGTTTTCAGTTTTATGTATGAGCCAAACTGGTTTGCAGTGCTCTAATTTAACCAACCTCTAATTTTTTTTTACCTGCAGGATCACAGAGGACTCCACAGCGACCACACTCGAGGCACTAAAGGCCCGCATACGAGAACTGGAAAAGCAGATCCTCAGAGGAGATCGATACAAGTGTCTCATATGCATGGTGAGAACTCTGCATATTGCGTATAATATTGCGTACGTTCATGTGGGTGTGTTTGGTTGCAACCCATCCTTAATAACATGCTGTGGTGATATAACCTAACACCCGCAATCATGCACCCAGCCGGCTGAAGCTTTGTGATGGTTTGCCTCCTGCGGCTTCAATCTCGCATGGACTGGAAATTAACCCGCACAATAAGGTTCTGTTGAAGGAGTTCTTCTAGAAGTAGTGGCCATCCTGTTGGATATCAATGCTAAACATTTTCAGCTTTATTCCTGTAGGTGCTTCTGACTAATCTGACATGCCCGTTGGTCTGGAGGTAGATTAGATCTATCCTGACTTCTGAGTTTCATTAAAATGAAATAAAAACATCCTTAAAGTCATACACTGAATGATCAGTTCTGGCATTGTTAATAAAGAGGCTTGTAAATGTTTTGATCATTTAATTGGAAAGATTCGAGACATTTGTCTTTGCTTCTGTGTCTTGCAGTCTGTTGAGGTTGAGCATTTCCCAGTGGTGGCCTACTGCCACCTGCTGGTTATTGGATATATAGCAGACCAAAAAATTAATTCTCAGTAAATTATTTGGACTGAAAGTGCTAGAAGTGTTTCAGACAGTTTAGCATGATATCCAAACTTAATATTCACAGAAAAATGCAACAGAACTCCCAACCATCCCTTTTATCCTGACTCAGTGTTGGCCGAGAGTTTCTGTTGATAACTGCACCAGTTGGTTTGATGTGTGTGTCTGTGCCTGCCGTAGCGGCCACATTCTTTTTCTCAGTGCCGCTCTTGAATATCCCTGCAGCGCAAGCCGACCCAAACAGGGGCTGATGGCAAGAATCAGGCGGTCGAGAGGCACGGGAGCGCAGAGGCCCTGCAGCTCGGCGTTTACTGTTTGTACAGAGGCTACGTAACGGGCTGCAGCACTGCCACTGCGGCCAGCAGTGGGATTAAGAAGCTGCTGCCGCTCCGGAGGGTAAGGCTCTCTGTGCTCCCATTGGCCTGACCCCGCCTGACCCCTGCATTGCCCCACACACTCCCTCACTGCCCACCTGCCTGTCCCCCATGGCCGATCTGTGCTTTGCTGGTGCTGTCTAGTGATGTCTGATGCTGTGTATGTGGGTGTTTAGATGTAAATTATGTTCAGTTGACTTGGTTAAATTAATCGTTGCTCTTTTTTTGTCTTTTGTTTCTCTACCTCAGGACTCGTATACAATGCCACTCACCTCCATCCAGTGTTGGCACGTGCACTGTGAAGAATGCTGGCTAAGGACTCTGGTAAGACCAGAGACAGAGTGTGTAGAAGATTACACACTTGCTGTTCAGTAGGCTCATTGAATGTTCTGCAGATTTAGGCAATATCTGAAAACCTGTTTCTATGTTAAATTCTAAACATTGCTTTGCAATACATATGTATTTGTTTTTAAATAATTGGGCTAAATTGATTATGCTGACAGTTAAGAATCAGGATGGGGTACTGTCAACACCATTTAACATTAAGAATTTTTTTGGGTTTTGAGTTTTCAAACTGTTTGCATGTTTGGAGGTTGATGTGGGGAGGAAAAAGATTTTTCCAAATTAATTTTATTTATTTATTTAAAAGTTTTTTTTTTTATTTATACCTGCATTGCTGTAATAGTAGGTAAAGTATGTTAAATCATGCTTTTTTTACACAAAAGTGGGTTTTTATACTTAAAAAAAATATATAGCTTATATATATATTAATATATAAAAATATAATATTTATATTTTTGTAAGGGGGTCCATGAAAAAGCAAAATCAGTATAATAAATTATTGTTTGTTTTTTCTACATTTATTTTAAAGATTTTTGTTTATATCACCATTGCTGTAATAATTGGTAGAAAAAAAATCACAAATGCTAGGTATTTTATATTTTAATTTAGATAATATTTTTAATCATTTTAAAGCTAAATGAAGCTTATTTGTCTTACACATTATAAATTGTTTTTATATATATAAAAACATGTAGCTTCCTTTTTATTTTTGGAAGGGTTCCCTCGCATGGGGTTCATCATATTTGAAGGGTCTTTGATTTGAAAACCCCTTCATTAAGCAACACACATCACATGGCACGCATCACAGACTGTTCCTTATGTCATGTCTATGTACATTCTTCACACTGAAGTGTAACAGAAATATGGCTATTGCAGATGTGGATGGTTTAAGTTTTGAAATGCGGGTAGTTCAGGTACATATTAAATTTCAGTTCTATGCACCCAGAGTGCCCAGACCTTCTCATGCAGTGAGTCACTCATGGCCTAGGCCACTGTATAATGCGGATAATGGAGTAGTTTATTTGGATAATTCTGTGGTATTTGGCTACAGTATAAATTGAAGAGTATTTCTCTCAACCAGACCAGTGAGGTTCCTCACGTAGCGCTCCAGGTTCTAATCCCTTTAGACAGCGTTGCGTATTTAACTAACCTCTTATCAGAATTGCGATTGCCTCTACTTGTCCATTTGTAATCTCCACACTTATACTCACAAGCTCTTCCTCTTTTCTTAGCTGTTTTAGCCAGTGTTCCTCAGGGAGCCTGCTCTCATTAGCCGCTAACACATTCTGTCACCACACACGGAAGCAATCAATAAGAAAATGTTTCCCAGCTTCAGCCGTTTTCCAATATGCTATATATTAAATCAGCTCCTTCCATCTCCGCTTATCACAAGGCCTTCTGTTTGTATGGCTCACCGACAAGAACAGAGACGTGTGCGCGGCAGCCCGCGCTGCCACAGCGGATTGTTAGTAATGCAGGCATTAAAATTGTTGCCTAAAGACAGCAATAAAAGTAGCACGGCGGGGCTCCTTGCGTCTTGATCAAAGTAAATGTGTGTAATTTGGTTAGAGTCAGCCTTGTTTTATGAAGCTAATGGAGCACAGCAGCTACCCGCCGCTTATGCGAGGAGCCCGTGTTTAGTCCATGACCTGCCCACGCTCATTAAATCTCGGTAAACTCCTGCTTCCTAGAACAAAGAAACCAAATCTCAGGTCCTCTTTGTGTCTGGGGAATCGTGGGTATAGAGGGAAGCACGTTGGGGGTTTGCGGCTACACTGCTTTGGGTTTTGTTTTATTTTTATTTTATTCTATTCTTTACAGAAAAATGAGCCTAAATGAACCTGATTCTATGTAGGAGAATCCAACTTCAGTTTCACAGTTTTACTCCTTCACGCCGGCCACATCAAAATAAACCACTCACATAGTCAGACCATGATGTCAAATTTGAAACCGTTGCGATTATTTGCACATTCATCCTCCAGTGGTAGAGCCCATTGTTAAAGCGGAACAAGCCAGAATGTGTGTTGTTGGATGTCTTTCTTTCAGTCTGTACGGTCGGGATCAGTGGAGCGGATTCTGGTGCCCTAGACGTGAACTGAATCGTATGGAGCCACAAATCCTCTTTACAGCCAGATGTGAAGGCACACCGCAGGGTTCACGCTCTGACACTCTTACTGCTCCCAGACTCCTTAGTTTACTAACAGCAAGTGTCTTTCCTGTACGTTTAAACATACCAGTTCCTATAGGAGCCGAAGCAGTGCACTTCATGTGTATGAGGGGAAATACGCCCTGTGTGTGATCAGTGGCATATGTGCGAGAAGGTTGCACGAGGACATGATCGCGCGAGATTCCTCACAGTAACGTTTCTGTCTGAACTTCAGCTGACAGTTGGGTTCCTTTCTTGGAGCAGAGCACAAACGTGAGGGTTTTAATATCTCTTGTGCCTTGCTGTCTGAGTTTCCCTCAAGTGTTGTGGTATTTTTGAAGCGGAGTATATACTTTGCTGACTTTAAGAGCAGATCCTGTTGTGATGTTCAGTCGTTCGCTGTGTAGCATGTGTGTGGTGTAGACAGCAGACCACACAGCTCACCTTCCTCCTCCTCTACCTCTGCCTGCTGTTCTTCTGTTTTTATGGTGCAGGCTTTATGGGTACTGGCTAAACATCAGAGTGGTAGTGGGAAAAGTGCATGCTTGTCGAACAGGGTGGGCCGCCAATGTAAGGCCCGTTTTTATGTCCACATACACACACTCTTAAACTACACTACCTTTCAAAAGTTTGAGCTCAGTTAGGTTTTTTTTTTTTCTGAGAGAGAAATTGTATTAAATAGCTCAAAAGTGACTAAATAAATTTAAAAAGTTACAGTAGATTTCTATTTCAAAAGGTTTCTAAAGGTTTCCGCAAATATATTAAGCAGCACAACTGTTTTCAACATTGATAATAATAATAAATGTTTCTTGAGCGCCAAATCAGCGTATTAGAATGATTTCTGAAGGATCATGTGACACTAAAGACTCAAGTAATGGCTGATGAAAATTCAGCTTTGCTATCACAAGAATAATTTACGTTTTAAAATGTATTAAAATAACACATCCCCAAACTTTATAAATGTTAAGGATAAAAGCTTGTACACTAAGAGTGCCTTTGTTAGCATAGCATTTTGACCACCTTCTTTTCTTTTTTTGTCTTTCTCTTTCAACAGGGAAACAAGAAACTCTGCCCACAATGCAACACCATCACGTCGCCAGGGGACCTCAGGCGTGTGTATTTGTGAGCAAAACAGCCCGAATTCTTTATTTTTTTGTTTGTTTTGTTTTACTTTTCGTTTCCATTCGCGCTAGTGTTTTTGGTTTCCCCACCGCCTGAGGGAGTGAAGTATTGTCCTGTCCATGAGAGGCTCGAGCACAGACTCACACTGACTTTAAATGGGGACTGACTTCACAAGCATAGGACTAATGAGGACTGTGTAGACTCAGTTCTCTACTATAATTGCTTATGTGAAGAGCCTTCCCGCCTTCCCTCTTTGTGTTGGTCCATGGTCCACCCTCTCCAAAGTCAGCTTGGTTCCTTGACGAGGAACGTGTTGTTCTCAGATGAAGGAAAGAGTACTCATACTGTCCCTCCACCCGCACTGCTGCTGCTGCTGCTCTTCGTCTCCCACTTTCGCAACTTCTTCTCCAAGACCCGACTGGAACATCAGCCTGACGATAAGAAGAGACTTTAAACGGACCACCCGAGGCTCTCCAGAACCCCTCGACCTTGATTCTTCATTGTGTTCTCGTTCACCCCAAATCATTACTACTTTTGTGGTGTTCTAGTGATGTCAACCAAATTCAATGAATCCGTGCAAGCACATGTATAATAGTCTCTGTATGTTTACAGTGTTGTGAGTAAATGACATGGAGAACAAAACACACATGCACACACATGGACATACACACACACACACATACAGAAGTATATATTGAATAAAAGTCCTGTTTTAGTTGGGGGCGGCTTGGGTCGGGAGGGAAGGGATATGTTTCAATCTTGGTAAATTAAAAAAAGAAAAAAGAAAAGAAAACCCTCTGTATTTTTAAAGCAGATGTTGTCTTGAAGTTAAAGTTGTATTTCATTGTACAGGAAGAAATTTAAGTAATAATAATAATAAACTACTCGAACTAGGACTTAAAAGATTTAGGTGTACATTTTTCATTGAAATATACAGTAAAAACTGTAGATTTAATCCTGAAACAAGGGAAAGTATCTTTCTTTTTCGTCGTTTTTTTTCTAAGAAATGTAAAGATTTGCTTTTATTCACCCACGTTTTTGACTTTAATGCTGAATGCTGTCTGTCTGTTACAAACAATTGAAATTACTGCTTATTCATTCCATTGAACATACAGTATTAAGACCCCTGACCAGTTGCATATTATCAGTTTGTTCGCTCAAAAAAGGGACTTTTCTGAAAACGTCAAACACTTAGGGTGGTTTCATTTATAAGTTACGTTCAGATTTCCTCTCAGACTTTTTTTTTTTTTTCCCCTCAAAGAAAGAACTGGAAGAGTCAAGACTTGTTTCCCTGACTGGCCGACTGACTGACCATGTTTTCCCTAGGAGTGAGACCTTGTGCTTTATATTTGTACATCTATGTATTCTGTGATTTCTGTATTGATGTAAGCGCAAAAAAAGGAAGAAATGAAAGGTCATTGCTGATCCCAACACCACAATAAACAGTCAAATGTTATAACTTATTCCACTGTTATTTAAATCTTCACCATAGCTGTAAAAACAGCTGTACCAATATCCTCAAGATTTACACTTAAAATCATTGTTTCCAGATGTAAAATACCTCTCTCTGCAACTATTTTGTAAAATACATGTAGTAAACAAGGATTAAGGTTGACTCTTTGTATTCTTCCTTTGCCGAACAATTCGTTCCTGCCCCAAAGATGACAGATTGCACAAGATGATTGTGTGATATGATTTGTGTCCTTGTATATTCTTGAAAATGGTACGTGTCTTTTCCGTTTGTAAGTTACATTTGACATCTATTAAATGACTGTAAAGCTGAACTGGTCACCATGTGCTGGCTTCATTCACTGGTCTGCCCAGTGGAACTATACCAGTTTTGAATACTCTAGAAGTGAAGCTGGTTATCATGTTACCACATGCTATCATAGCTTTTGAAGTACACCAGTCAATATTTGTCTATTGAGTTTCAGGCAGCAAAACAACTTCCTAACGCATTGCAATTTTTAATATCGATGTGCATTACACTGCATCCGGTAGAGATAATGAGGTTTTGAGACTAACCCATTGATTTCATATCTTCCCTGACACTAAGTGCATCGTATTGGGTCGTCTTTTTGGACCTAATTTTGGACCGTTTTGGAAAAAAGAAGCGTAAGTGTTCCATTCTGCCATCTACGGGCTTTACCCAGGTGATGTATTACCTGAACAGTATCAAAGCATAAGCACCACACACTTTAACAATAAAGACTAATTAAAATTTCATGAAATTACAAATTGTAATTAAGAAGTCGTCTACCTCCCCAGTAAAGCCTCTGATCCCAGGCCAAACTCTAGGTACATGCTGTATTGGAGCACTGTGGAGCAAATAGTAGCAGGGTCCATAAGCATTTTCAGATGGCTGTAAAATTTTGATAGATATGTTGGAAAATCAGCAGGAGATTCTATTAAGTCCTTGTAGGCTAGCTCCAGCCTCTTGTTGGATGTGTTTGTGGGTTCTTTTGAAGGGAACGAAACAAGCTCGGAAAACCTGTAAGTAAACAGCAGTTATGTTGTTGCAGTGTATGGACGTAATTATGGTGCACATTCAAGTGAGGCCATTTTTATTCTGTGTCAATCGTCTAAAGTTGCATTGTTAACTAAAATCATTACAGTAGTTTTTAACTAAAATACAGGTAAAGCTCAAAATATAAATATTAGATACTTAAACAAAATCTGAAATGTTGCCTTAGTAACTAAATTAATAAAATAAGTGAACATTAAATTTTTTACAATTTATACATTTTATTTACATTTCATTTGTTTATATATATAACAAATGCTGAATGCTGTCAGTCGATGAAAAAAATCAAAATGTTCTGTAATTAATCACGATTAATCACATATTAATATATTTATATTGTCATAATTTCACACTGAATCTCCAAATTAATGTAGTGAAAGTGAAAGTGACGTGTGGCCAAGTATGGTGACCCATACTTGGAATTAGTGCTCTGCATTTATCCGAAACACGCTATAGTTTAAATATGTGTTTAATGGCATCTTTTTACTTAGTAGCCTATTATCAATGCAGGCCAGTATCATTGATACGAATAGTAGGCTACTGACGTGTCAAAATGCATTTTCCTTCAGTTACAGCCATTCATTTAACATTTATTAGGCATTGAAATAATAACAACTTTTAATTTAAGTGAACTAAAACAGTCTTCACATAAACTATAAATTGTATATTGTATATTAAAATTGTAAATTGTATACTATAAACTGAATATAGTTTTTTTCAAACCACAAAATTTCTCTTTTTCTCTTTGAAAATAATTCTCTTTCTTTCCTTTTTCCCCCCTATAAATGGCAGAGACTGCAGCAGATTTAACTTTAAAAGCCCTGCTGTCTTTCTAAAACCTGATGCTTATGACATTGATCTGACAAACATTCGATTTTCTCCCAAATCTTTATTTAGGACTTTTTAACAAATTTAAGACTGTTTACGAGGTCACTCACCAAAAATGGGCCTTTTTATATAATTATGCTCGTTTTTGTCCGTTGAAGCCCAAAAGAGAACTCACTGCACCACTGGCGTGCTGTCAGAAGCGGCTTTCTGTGCACATGTGTGGATACCTGATTCACAGCCAGGACCGAGGGGTTAGTTCACCCAAAAATGAAAAAATTAGCCCATAAATTACTCACCCTCAAGTCATCCTAGGTGTCCAGTCGGAGTTATATTAAAAATAGTCTTTGATCTTTCAAGCTGTTTAATGCCACACTGCGGGTGTTGCATGCATCAGTCCAAAAGAAGTTAAATAAAAAGCGCCCATCCCTAAAAAAAGTGTCTCACACGGCTCCGGGGAGTGGGGAAACAAAGGCCTTCTGTAGCGAATCGATGCGTTTTTGTAACAAAAATATCCATATTCAAAATGTAATAATCACTATAATCTAGCTTGCGCCAACAGTTGTACACGGAAGCAGCTCCGGGCGGATGACGTATGAGGTCGGCTTTGCGCATGTGCCGGTGAGTCTCGTGAAAACCAACGTTTGTTAACAGGAGCAAAGGAAGCAAAGCTTCCTTACTTTAGCAAAGGAAAACCAGTCTCCTCTTGGCTTATATCGAAATCCTCTGACATTCTTCTTTACAAATCTACGTTTTGTACTTCTAATAAGTGACCAGTGTTTTGTTTTGATCTCTCCCCTGCGCTTCGCGTGCGTCACTTCTGAGCGGCGCATGCGCAACTCTGAACTCATACGTCATCCGCCCGGAACTGCTTCCATGTACAACTGTTGGCGCAAGCTAGATTATAGTGATTATTACATATTTAATATGGATATTTTTCCTACAAAAACGCATCGATTCGCTACAGGAGGTCTTTGTTCACCCCCCGGAGCCATGTGAGACACTTTTTTTATGGATGGGCGCTTTTTATTTCACTTCTTTTGGTTAATGCCACTCAGCGGGTATTGCTGGCGTCCGTCCAAAATAAGTTAAATAAAAAGCTCCCATCCATTAAAAAAAGTGTCTCACACGGCTCCGGGGAGTGGGGAAACAAAGGCCTTCTGTAGCGAATCGATGCGTTTTTGTAACAAAAATATCCATATTCAAAATGTAATAATCACTATAATCTAGCTTGCGCCAACAGTTGTACACAGAAGCAGCTCCGGGAGCATGAT
>NW_015549572.1:780693-783868 GCF_001515605.1 Sinocyclocheilus anshuiensis
AGTGACCAGTGTTTTGTTTTGATCTCTCCCCTGCGCTTCGCGTGCGTCACTTCTGAGCGGCGCATGCGCAACTCTGAACTCATACGTCATCCGCCCGGAACTGCTTCCATGTACAACTGTTGGCGCAAGCTAGATTATAGTGATTATTACATATTTAATATGGATATTTTTCCTACAAAAACGCATCGATTCGCTACAGGAGGTCTTTGTTCACCCCCCGGAGCCATGTGAGACACTTTTTTTATGGATGGGCGCTTTTTATTTCACTTCTTTTGGACTGATGCATGCAACACCCGCTGAGTGGCATTAAACAGCTTGAAAGATCAAAGACAATTTTTAATATAACTCCGACTGGATTCGTCTCAAAGAAGAAAGTCATATACACCTAGGATGACTTGAGGGTGAGTAATTTATGGGCTAATTTAAATTTTTGGGTGAACTAACCCTATATTATTAAGTTCTCTTTAGCATCTTATTGTGCTTTCATATTCTATGTATTTGATCAATTATTTTTCCAACTTGTTTGCTGTTCTGGAATAATATTTTTCTTTTTCTTTTTTTGTTAAAAACTTTTAGTAAAAAATAAATAAATAAAATAAAACATAGTATATAATACACTTTTATAAAATTTACAGTTTTTCTCTGAAATGTATTGATGTAAAATGTAAAAAAAACAACAACTAGAAATTATTGTTTTAGCTTGACTCATTACATTTGATTAGTCTCTATTAGTTAAACATTTTTAGTACAAAAAAAAACTTATGATAGCGTGTTCATATAGTCTACTGTAACCGTAGCTATAATATACTGTTATACAAATTATACAGTTTTCTCTGAACTTTATTGATTCTGTTCATAATGAGGCACCTGATATCTGGTTGATGTCTATGTTGTATCCTCAATATTGGTGATACCTTGTAGGGACAGGGATTTAATGGTTACCAGAGGTCAGACTGGGGTCCAGGCAGTAATGTGTCTCCTATGTAGCGGTGAAAGAATGTACCTGTGGTTGGATCATCTCACCTCTCTGCCATCTAACCCAAGTCTTTACTTACTGTCAAAGGCTGTGTATTCCAGACAGCCGCGCGATCCATAGAGTGCATTAGGCAGGCTGCGGGCTGGGCTCGGGTTACTGCCCACCCTGTGGCCCGAGTGGCGCTAGAACCAGGAAGAAGCCAGATGAGTGGAAGCAGATCTATAGAAATTGCTTTTGGAGGTCAAAGCCATCCCTGATGGGGAGTATAAAGTGTGGGGGCCATTATAGGCAGTTTACAAACATCTCTGCAGACCAATCAATAGGACAGGCCATCTCTGCTGCGTTGGGTAATTCCTCGATCGCATTGGCTGTCTGTACCAATGGTAATTTACACCTTCATGTGGGAATTTTACAGTGTCTCCACCCCTTCAGTGTCCACTACTTCCTGGTTGAAGTGCTTGTACAACTCATTCAATTAGGAGCCTCTCCTCTCCCCAGCCTCTTTATAAGATCGATTCACTCAAGGTGCTTGACAGAAGAAGAAAAAAGGCTTTGGGTATTTTGTTATGCGCTGGAGTAGGAAATTGAGGAATGTTGAAATGTTTGGCCATCTGGCATATTTTTAAATTGCTCATCCAGGTTTAGTGCTGCAAAATAGCATCTCCAGAGTGCATTTAAACTACACACATTGTCTTATTTTCAGGAAGCCAATATAATGACAATTTACTGGTTGTGCATTAGTTCCACTTGACCATAAGTGGATAGAGACAGATTAAATTCCCTGTAACATAGACAACTGCTTTTGGTCATAAAGTCATATTTGCCAAACGGGTGGAATTATAAAAATGTTTGCAAACTACTGTCAATATATAGGAGATACTGGGGTTGAAAATTAGGTACATGGGATGGAATTATCACCACACATGATCACCTTCCAAAATTAATAGACAGTAAAGACATTTAGAAAGTTTCAAAAGAATTGTATTTCAAATAAATGCTGTTCTTTTGAACTTGATCCTGGAAATATCATCTTGTAACAAGTTAGATTTACTTCTACTGGACGCACATAGATTAAACAAAATTAGATATTTGTGTAAATATGAAAAGTCTAATTATGGAAGTGACTAACACACAATGTTTAACTGCTAGTGCATACTTTATGTATATGTTCAAAAAAATTCCAACGTGTTTGCTGTTTTAGATTAATACTTTTCCGTTTTTTTTTTGGTTAAAAACTAAAATTTAAAAAGTTCAAAGATTTTAGTTAAAACTAAAACAGAGTTACAGACGTTAGAGCAAAAAAGTGTTACAACCATCCACAGTTTTCCATATTCCAAAGTCTTATCTGCTCATTTGGCAGTGCACTTAAATTAAGGCACCCATGAAAACTTTTGGATGGTTATGGTTTATGGATGCAAAATGTCCCCTTTTCTTTTGTCTTTCACGAGCTGCCTGGAGGAATTAGATGCTTGTGTTTGAAAGCTTTGTTCTCTAGCTAATGTTGTGGCTAAAGCCATACTGAATTGTTCTTATATTCACTAATGCTTACAAGATTGCCCGGTGACATTATGAGGATTTAGCAGGGACGCTTGTTTAATAACGAGGTGAGGTGAAATGGTTTGTGTGTTTGTGTAGGTGATTGTGCATGTATGTGCATGCATGTGTGTGTGTTAGCACTGACAGGATTACCATAAACCTGCTCGCGTGAAAGATGAGATATTAAGACTCGCTGCCGTTGACTCTTAATGGGCCAGCGTGGGAGTGTTGTTGTTCCCCAGGCTCAGTAATCTCTCCCTAGACCTATTTATTACCAAAGAAAATCTGCTGTAGCATTCATATCCGCTACTTCCCTGAGATTACACATATCAATCACAAGAACAACGTATTACGACCCCTGCAACAAGTATCCATACTCGACTTATCCTCTGTTGCCTGCCGGAGTGTTTACCAACTTTGTCTGCCACGTTTGAAAAAAAAAGAAACAAGGCCTGACCTGCTGACCTCAAAAAAATAACAAAACAGGCTGTCTGGCTTTGAGGGCCTGACCAGGTAAAATAGGCTACTAAAAGGAATTTATATTTTGTAAAAATGCAATGCTAAAAGTATCATAGGAAAAATTTAAGTATTCATAATTTAATCATCATAAAACTCTATAGTACATGTAAAAAAAAACAGCTTTTGAAAGTCAAAAAGGCGCGA
>NW_015549572.1:784053-837545 GCF_001515605.1 Sinocyclocheilus anshuiensis
CCCCCCCCCCCCCCCAAAAAAAAAAAACTTTAATAATAATGTCACATCCCAGAACTCAGGTCTGCATTTGTTTTAAATGAGAGCTTTATTCCCAACATTTCTGAATACAAGCAGGCCTACTGTATAGAAGACCATTTCAAATCCCTAAGCGGCCTGCAGGTGTCTTGTAGTACAACACACGTCCCACATGAGGGCGCTAAGCACTGCTAAAGATTTTGGGAGAGACTAGCGGGTTCAAGGCAAGGTAAGCTCCCTTTTGAGGGAGAACGTTTTTGATATCTTGAATTGTTTGGTTTCTTATTAGCAGCATAAATAGACATTTATGCTGTATCCAAAGACATTTTGACACAGTAGTCATGTGTATGCAGCTGATTTCTCAGTGTTTTTGTTGCATTCTTTTGTGTGAGGAGAATACACGTGCGTAATAGCAGTTCCCACGTGATTTTATCAACTCGCCACTACATTATTTAGCTCTATTTTGAGTCTAACATGTCCACAGGAGGTTTTTGGTGTAACACGAGTCTTGTATTTTGTAGCATTGGGCCATATTTTGCACACAATTATCACTTTAAAGAGGTCATATGATGCGATTTAAATTTTTCCTTTCTCTTTGGAGTGTTACAAGCTCTTGGTGCATAAAGAAGATCTGAAAAGTTGCAAAGACTAAAGTCTCAAATCCAAAGAGATATTCTTAATAAAAGTTAAGAGTCAGCCATGCCTACCTAAAATGGCTCAAGGTTCTAACACGCCCCCACATATCTACCTCACTATGTGGGAACATTTGCATAACGCCGCCCAAATGTTCATGCAAAGAAAGAAGGCGTAACTTTTATTCTTGCTGTAGTATTGTTGCCGCCGCCATGTCGTGAAGGCGCTGTGTGTTTCGTTGTGAAAGCTAAACTACTTTGTTTGGCCTTCCAAAAGAGGACGATATCTGCTTCGTCATGCCTGGAGCTGATCCGTGCTGGTTGCTGAGGAAATACTACAACTTTGCGCTGTGGATCGCCGGATCGGCTTTCACCGTGGATGAAGCGGAGTCCAGCCCGGGGTCGTCACATGTGGTTGCCGCAAGCCCGCCGGACGCTCCTTCGTCGAATCCGCCGCGTCTGCTCACTCTAGCCCTCCGGGCGTTCCTCACGCTAGCCCCCGGCCTCTGCTCACTCTAGGCCGCCGCCTAGGGGCCTGTCAGCCAAACAGGCTGTCACGATAATGTTCATACGATGATTGCTTGCAGCTTTTAAATCAAATAATTTAATGTAAAAAATAATAATAATGTAATATTATTAGAATAATAAAAACAATTTTTTTTTTGTTATGTCAAAAACAACCTGAGTTTCAGAACATTGTTTATACAGGTCAGAATTTAATTTAAGAGAAAATTCAAAATGTGTTGCTGTTTGCAACCTGTGTTACTTACATAATTTAAGGTATAAAGGTTAAACTTGACAAATAATAACTAAATGAATGAGAACATAGGCTTACAGTTATGAAAAATTGAGTTCTGCTTAGACAACAAGACAACAAATGAGACAACCATTGTAGTCCTTATAGCAACTTTCTAGCATTTTCATTTATTTATGTATGTGTGTATTTATTTATTTAAGAGCACAATATTCTCTCTTCAGCAGACCTAATTCTTAAATCCTATACATAATTTCCCTGGACAGGTTTTTTTTTTTTTTTTTCAAAATAGGCTCCATGGAAAAGTTCAGAGAAAAACAGTGAAAAAAAAAAAGAAAGAATCTAACAGTACAGTACTATGAGTAGAAAAACAACGTAGTGTAGCTTAATATAAATTATTTATTTTCAAATAATATTTTAGACATAATATCAAATATCAGATTTTCACAGTATAAATTGGGATTTTATACACAAAACTGTATAGATGCCTTTTAGCATGGGGGTCCCTCGCACAAGGGTGATCACATTTGGGTCTGTGGCATCTAAAAAATTGAAAATGTAAGTGGAAAGTGGACTTTATGTACCATAATGTAACCAGACCAAATGCTAGTTTGCAAAAATAATTATTAAAATGTCAATTGGCTAAGTGGAAAGGGAAAGTTTTTAGAATGCATGTTGATTTCATGTAAATTTTAATTTTAAGCTTATTAAAACCCATACAATTTTTCTCTGTGATACTGAAAAAGCATCGCACCCAGCTATCAGTAACCTCCCACATGGGCACGAGCAGTTGAAACTTTAGACCCCCAGCAGCCCCTCCGCCACCCACTCCACACATACACCGCTTGCACAAGAGAAGCCTTTGACTCTGCCGTTTCATCTGCCCCGCTCATCACCTTACCTTTCATCTTCCGTCTGCCCAGGGGGCAAACACTGGCCCTTTGTCTGCATGTCGGGGGGCTGGGGTGTAGGATGTGTGGCTCTGCTATTTCTGTGTCCCTTACAGTATCTGTCTGTCTGAGAGGCAGGTGAATGACAGACAGGTCTGAGCGTGGCCTCACATGAGCCTATAGTGCCACTCACTCACAAGTCCTGCTAGATCAGACGTAGTGAATTCAGTTTGTTAGAACATCAATATTGCTTCCCTTTAATCTGGTTTAACACAGTCTTGCGAAGGTGTTTGCGCAGTTTGTGTACTGTCTTTATACAGAAATATGTTGAAGCATCATGTTTTCCGAGGCTGTTTAAAGGCTTATAATAATGGCTTTGTTTGGTTTTCTCTCTCTTTCAAGAACAGTACTTGTACTGTAGCCGTGGCTCATCACACTCCATTACTTTGTTTGTCTTAGCGAGGATATGCTCCGCTAATTGTGTAATAATACCACTAACTGTGTGCGTTAAACTGTGTCATAATCCTGCGACTGGACTTTAGCGTGTTTATTGGGAAGAGCCTCTAATTAGGGGATTTTTACAACGCTTAGCAAATGTTACACTTGTTGCCAAACAAACACAGACACAGTACATAGTTAATGTTGGCTTTGTTGTGAGGAAACAGTGTACTGTACTGTTAGTAACGTTATTTATTGTGAGGTGTTCTTGGTGCTGTTAGGACACTGTAAACATGTTTAAGGAGTTTGAGATCACATGCAAATGACTCTATGAAGTACAGTACATAGTTCACTTTGAGGATTTCTTTATTTAGAGATGTAAATGGATTGTTCATCCACAAAAGCAAATTCTGTTGTCATTTATGGTTGTTTTAAACATGTATGACCTTCTTTGCTTTGTAACGCTAAAAAGGAATTGTGTTTTCCAGGACTGGAAAAGTTGGTTCTTTTCAATGATTCAGTTAAACTGGTTCACAAATCAGACTGAATGATTCATTATTGAATTGGTCTAAATTGTAAGGGTTTTTAAAAACCTGTATCCAAAAATCACTGATGGCTCAGGAAGATCATGAATTCATGTTAATTCATTAATCAAAAGGTGTTGGAATCCTGAAGAATGCTACCCTTTTATATAAAATTAAAGCATGACCTGCTCCCTAAAAAAAAAAAACAAAAAAAAAAACCTACAAGTACCATAAAAGTGGGCCACATATACTGTTCAGAAGTTTAGGGTTTGTAAAGGTTTATTTTTTTAAATTGTAAAAAAAAAAAATATATATTTTACAACTGCTTTTAACTGATTGTACACTGCATGGTTTTTCAATAGATTTTTAAAGGATCATGTGACACTGACTGGAATAACAGCTGTTGAAAATTTAGCTTTGCCATCACAGTAATAAATTACATTTTAAAATACCTAAAAATAGAGAACAGTTATTTTACATTGTAATAATATTTCACAATATTACTGTTTTAAATTTTTTTTTTTTTTTTTTTTTAAATAAATGCAGCTTTGGTGAGTGTAACTTCTTGGTGACTTCTTACCATCCCCAAACTTTTCAACAGTAGTGTATATAGTTCACCGTCTGCCTAATGTTTTGATGCTATGCAGTGTGTTTATGCAATGGACAAACTGAATTTTTAAGTCATTATTTACTGAAAATCTTCCCCTCCATGATATAAAGAAAGCCAAACAGGTATAGAACAATGTAAAAGGGTGAGTAAATGATGACTGAATGTTAAACCATCCCTTTCGTTTTAAAGGGTTCTGCTGGTTAAAAACGAATCAAAACATGATCAAGTATTTTTAGTTTGGTCTTGGTTTGTAGAGACTGAAGAGAAATAAACTATTTTCCTCTTAATATTCTGATTACCTTACAGACTTTTCTATACTTCCAACCCATTTCTAATCCTCATGTCTTGGCAGCTCTTGAAAATGAGAGAGAGATCAGGCATGGGGCAACAGTTTGGCCTGGGCCAGACGCAGTAGTAAGATAAGGACAGAGGGATGTTGTCTTGTTCAGTTATCTCTGACAGCAGCGCCCTGATCCTTACAGTCAGTATGGTGAGAGAGCAGGAGAATGTTGACTCTGCCTCGTCCATCACTCCTGCTGGGCAGACCATTGTTACCTGTGATACATGTCTGCCATCATGGATATCTGACCTGCCAGCTTTCAGAGTGTGCTTATTCGCTCTAGTACATTCTATTTGATTTGATATGTAGAGTATAGTCATGCCATGGATATTCTTTGGTTTGTCCTGTACTTTTGTTGTCAGCGGTACATCTTTGAATCCACTAGAGGGCAGCAAGTAAACACATTTAAGGGTAATTTTGTATTTATCTATGCCATTTTTAAGGCCTGTTTCCCCTTTAAAGTCTACTTATCTTGAATGATCTTGTTCAACCTCTGAGGAGATCTTTTTTTGTTGTGGTTGTTTTACATATGAATGCAATCTATGTAGGTACTTCTGTAGAGCAGGAGAGGCATGCTGAAATGTGATTATGCTCCTTTTTTACTCTCTTTCTTTCTCTTCTTTTCTTTCTATCATCCTCTCTGTCTTATAAAGAAAAGGTAGAGTATGATGGCCCGAGGCGGCCGTGACTCACCTGTGCAAACAGGGGGTTGGAAAGACTGGTTTTAAATCCGCCAAATCCACTGTATTCTGTAACTGACTGCCAGCTTGATTTTCTGCCTTAATTAACCACAAATCTTAGTATTTAAGAACTTTGTCTGTGCCATTCATGATGCTAAACGTTCCTTCTTTTAGTTGCAGACAGTTATCAGCTTTACAGAAGAGGAGGACAAGTAATGTTTTGATTCACTAGGATTTAAAGTAGAACTAGGGAGAGAGAAAACACCATTGCAGGTTAGTATAATCCATGCATCATTCATGTCACTGTTGACTTTATGTTGGGACATAAAGACATGTGATGTCATTCTGTTTCCCTTTTTTGTGGTCCACGTAACATCTCTCTTTACTGTGAATGTAAACATCCCAAGAGTGCAAATAAACCTTATCGCTCTTCCTATTAACTCCCAGTGTAAATATTGAGACCATTCTGAATAAGAAAATGCTAGTGTGTTTCTTTCTTCATCTACCAGGATGTAGCATGTTCTTTGTTTTCCCATGGCAAAGATATTGTTTTTTTCTCTCTTTCCAGTACAGTAAAGCAAATTAGTCAGTTTTCATAAACTCAGTGTCATTCATCTGCACTATTAATATTTTTTTTCTACCCAGTGATGTCAAAATGATGCCAAAATCTCTGTCATTAGATGTCTTGGGGTGCTTGTTTTGTTTTTTTTTGTTTTTTTCTCTTACTCTAAAACCAAAGACTATGCAAATCTGACAGCTAATTCCATTATTTCCTTCTTTGTCTGTCCATTTTAACGTATGTACAGTACATGTTACTTCTTCTGTAGCATGAAGCTTTCTCACACTCACAAAAGTATATTTAACATCCTTGTTAAACCAACACTGTACAGCTGCTTTTGTCTTGTATAATTTTAGCTTACATTAGATTTGCAATGACTCTGCAAACGGTCTACCTCAGTCTAGCCTGAATACCAGTGTTGTTATTGTTATAAAACAATTAAATAATGTTTTCTCAATTGAAATACAATTTAAATATTAGATGGGGGAAAAAAATGTAAACAAAATTATATTGAAAATTAGAAATGTTGCTTGAAATAAAGTTCAAGTTGAAGTATTAAAATGACTAAAACTACAACTGAAATGAAATGAAAATAAATTAAAGCTAAATAGAAATGTTTAAAAAACTATTTAAATTAAAATGGAAACTGAAAATATAAAAGCTAATCCACAATATAATAGTATATAAATAATACTAAAATAACACTTCTGAATGCCCTCATGGCTATATTTGTACCAGAAAAACACGGATGGCACAAAAGGATGATGATGCCAATTCAGCATACACCAGCTGGCATTCGTTCAAGTGTGGCTCCTGCGCGAGGATGTTTATTCTTAGACGTACTCTTTAAAGTCCTTCTATATCCTCTGTCAAAAAAAAAAGACTGGAGCCTGGCCCTCCCCCAGCCTGCCTGTGTGCATGGAGGATTTTGATGTGGTGTCAGACAATGGGCGATTTAGAGATTTCCTGTTTCGGAGTGTCGTATGATTTGTCCTCAGGCAGTGATGTTTAAGAAACCTTTTGTTGCAGAATAGGACCAGTGGAAACTATACTTCCTAAAGGTCCTTTATGTCACCTGTTGAATACTGGGATTGCGAGCCATTGTGCGGTGATTTACACAGGTAATGTTGGCTCCAGTGACCCTGGCTTGACATGCGCAGAGTTAACAGTGTATTTGATATGGCTGCCTTTTTGCTTTTACCAGATCTTTCTGTCAGGAGAGCAGGCTTTGTGGCGGACAATGCCTTTTGTTGGCGGGCACAAAGAAGAGGTTTCAAACATCTATTCACATTTCTACTGTGATTATGGCACATGGACGTATAATTTCATCATAGAGGAACAACATTTCTGCCATCAAAAAAGAACATAACTATAAAAATCAGTTCAGTTGCCTACAGCGCTTATCCACTGTATGTGTGGTTTGGTGCAGGTGTGAGATGGATTATTATATTTTGGAGCTCAGGCATTCTGTTTACTTCCTGCATGTCAACTCCAGCGCTCCTGCATGAGAGTGTGAGACATGGCGACAGGTAAACAGGACTGACAGGGAGGATGTAGTTCATTTGCAATATGTTTTTGTATGTCCCAGCCTGGAAATGCTTGTTCTCTGGGCTAAATGTTCGAGACCTAATAAGCATATGTGTGTGTGTGTGTGTGTGTGTGTGTGTGTGTGTGTGTGTGTGTGTGATGAAGTGCGTGTGTGGAGTAGGGGGATTGGGATGGGAAGCCAGAAAATGTGTGTGAACAAGAGAGAGGAGTGACAGAGAAAGAGAAGAAAGAGATCGGGACAAAAGAGAGAACTGGCTTATTGAGAGAACATCAAATGGCTCTCTTGAGGCTCTCCTCCTGCAGGACAGGTTTTGCTCATCTGCCACTTCCATTGAGAACAAGAAAAGCCAAAACCACATCCACATCATTGTTCCTTTACTTTCTCTGCTCGACTTTTATCATGGCATCTGTAAAAACAAAGATAAAGTTTATTGCTTCAGTGTACTATTTAAGTCAGCTTACACTTCTCAGTCATTTCCGTCCATGAGAGATGATGAATAAACAGATTATCTATATTGTGGGTACAGATTCTGTTTAAGCTGC
The DNA here is from genome assembly GCF_001515605.1 of Sinocyclocheilus anshuiensis. Lineage (NCBI taxonomy): Eukaryota > Metazoa > Chordata > Actinopteri > Cypriniformes > Cyprinidae > Sinocyclocheilus > Sinocyclocheilus anshuiensis. The sequence goes on from NW_015549572.1 coordinate 791,587, forward strand.
TGAGAGGGAACATTTACCTTAAAAAAAAATAATTCTGACATCATCTACACACCTTTGTTGTTTAAAACCTGGAATTTTGGTCTTGAATGCAAAAGAAGTAGTTTAGCAGAATGCCCATGCTGTTCATTTCCATTCAACAAAAGTAAATTAGGACTCGCAGATGGCTGTTAAGCTCCAAAAAAGCACCATAAAGTTATTCATATTCTATATTTCAAGTCTTCAGAAGCTAAATGATAGATTTATTTTAGAAATGGACCAAAAGTTGTTATTCATTGAAAATCATACACAAAAATATGGGTTTCGATTGACATGAGGGTGCGTATATGGTGTATATATATATGTGTATATACTGGTGTATAAAATCGGTAAGATTTTTAAATGTTTTTGATGTCTCTTATGCTGACCAAGGCTGAGTTTATTTGGTCAGAAATACAATAATGACAGTTACATTGTGAAATATTACTACCATTTAAAATAACTGTTTTAAAATGTAATGTATTCCTGAGATGGCAAAGCTGAATCTTTCATAAATCTTCTGCAACATTATAAATGTTTTTAATGTCTCTTTTGATCAATTTAAAAAGGCATAGTTCACCCAAAAATTTAAATTGTCATCATTTACTAACCCTCATGTCCTTCTAAACCTGTATGACTTTCCCATTGACTTTGGTTACTAACATTTTTCAAAAAGTATTTTATTCAGTGTTTTATTTTGCTTACTATCGCTTTAATACATATTAGCTGAATAAAATAACTAATTTCTTTAAAAAAAAAAAAAAAAAAAGCAAACCTTGCTGACCCCAAACTTTTAAATGGCAGTGTACATTATGTGTACATTAATATCTTCAGGTCAGGGTTATGTATCTTTGACATGTCTGAGCATGGCTGGAGGCCTTTCAGACTTCCTCCTAGATTAGTCTTTCCTCTGTCTATAAATCCCACTAAGCCTTTTGCTCTTCAGAGACAAGATGATGAATCCAGCCCAGTAATCTGAACCCACTATGTCTGTAAATATGTTTCAGTCAAGACCCATGATCATGCCTTAAATGGGACATCTTCAACGGGACCTCATCTTGGTGCCCTCTGGCCTTGTAAGAAACAATAAGAGCTCTAAGCTGAAGTCAGAGAGTATCAAACACCTAGCGTGGAGCTGTCAATTAGGAGCATGTAAGTGAACAACACTAGATAAGGATCAGATATGAGGGAACCGGGATTGGCACTTTCAGCATGCAGATACTTGTCAGAGGAAAAATGCTAAATCTCCTTGCTTGTAGGGGATCCTCTTGGGAGATACCAAATACTATTGCACGCTGTTTTCTCTTTCACTCTCTCGAAGTCTAATTGTACTTTTTGGTCATGTACTGCATTCTGGCACCAAAACACAATAACAAAAACTGTTTGCAAACATATGTAACATTTGGCAGGTGCTGTTATCCAAAGATTCTGCATAAGTACTTTTTGGAAGTTCATGCATTCCTTAAGAATCATGACCTTAGCGATGCTGGTGCAGTGATCTACTTATTATTTAAGCTACAGGAATGTTTTCTTTGTTGCTCTAGTTTCTTGGAACTTAAAGCCCTGTTTTAAAATAATAATTATAAATAATTCAGACAACATAATACCTTGAAACTGTAAAACCTGATGTATCACCTGAACTAGGTGTGTGAAACTTGTTCACCATTATTTTTTAAACACCAAGCATGGATTCTGCTTATTGCATAACAGTATTATATAATAAGACTTGTCAAAGCAGTTAAAGTGTTTTTTAAAACCTCATAAGCTATTATGAATGCAGATTGGTCATGTTGCCAAAGTGCAACAATAATGCAAGCACATGGCTGGCACAATCTTGCTGTCGTTAATAACGTGATATATTTCATCATAAATCTTGTAAATAAAACAAATTGTAGGGCAAATTGTAGCGCTCCAGCTAATGTACTGTTATATTTATTTCTTTGTTTGTTGTTGGTTTTATGCCAGAGGAAAACTGGGCGAAGGTGTCTGTCGAACCGCAGAACTATTGCTTGCAATAATTGTACTTTTCCTTACCGTCTGTCCTTGTTTTAGGCCTACACTCTTAAAAATAAAGGTGCTTCACGATGCCATAGAAGAACCTTTTTGTCTAAATGGTTCCATAAAGAACCTTTAACATCTGAAGAACCTAAGGTTCTTCAGATTACAAAAAGGTAAGAAAGAGATGGTTCTTTATAGAATCTTTGACTGAATGGTTCTTTCTGGAACCAAAAATGGTTCTTCTATGGCATCGCTTGAAGAACCTTTTGAAGCACCTTTATTTTTAAGAGTGTAGTTTCTAGGAATATTTACACACTCAAAAACATTCAGGCCTAATATGAAAGATTTATGTATTTTATCCATTTGAGTTACAACAATTACCATGTTTATGTATTTATTATCCAATCTATTTATTTAACCAGCCTCATCTTCCACAGATCAGTGTGGAAGAACTTGACTGTCCAGCACAGAGCCCTGGCCTCGATCCAATTGCAAAAGTTCACATAGAAACTCTTCAAAAACTCATGAAAACATTGGAAGCTTTTATAGCTGTCCCAATACTTGTTTCCATATAGTGTATTTATACTTAAGGTTTCTACAGTTTCCACTGTTTGATTGGAAAACGAAAACTTTTCATATCTACTGAACACGTGATGTTCTCGGTGTTTTTTGTAACACCTCAAACCACAAGACCACAAGATAATCTCTCCTGTTCTAAACTACAATTTTCAAATTTGTCTCCTTTTTAATGCAAAAGTTCATCAGCAATATAGGTAAAATTCACAAAACCCACTCAGTGCAGAAGCTCGGGTGAAGCTCAGGTTGACCTGCTGACAGAGGGATGTCTCAGAGAAAGCACTTGAGGGCAATTATCAGCGAGATGATGTAGTCAGGTTTGAATACAAGAGGGGCACCTGTCTCATCAATGCAAGCGTCAGTCGCACAGACAGACAGATCACTGCTCCTCAGGCACAGGCCGACGCATACCTGGCTATTGTCCTTTTTCTCCTTCTCTCTCTGTCTCCCTCCTTATCTCTCTGTCTTTCTGTCTCTATTGATCAACCAATATTTGCATTTCTTTCTTTATCACAGGATGAAGCAATAGTCTCAGGTATGACAAGTGCACAAATTTCGTATTTGTGATAAATCTTCGTATGAATTTTCGTTATTAGCAGGTGCTTTCTCATGGTGTGCTTTTCTTTTCTTTTTCGGATGGAGGAGCATGTAAGTCATTATCCAGGTTTAAGGACACGTCAAGTCAAAAGCTGTCAGGTTTGATCAGTCAGCTCATTTGAGCTTCAGGGCTTTACATACTTTTGGCATATTAAGTGTTATGTGTAACCCCTGTCTTTCTGTATGAGGTTGTGTTATTCATAATCACGAATAGCATTCCCCTTCTTATGAAGCACTGCAGGACTTAGTAAAAGAGTCAAATTGCACACCACTATACTACGCTGCATATTCAAGGCAAATATCAAACACTTGAAGTTTAAATCAGTTTCATTTGATAACTTGTGAAGGATGAAGAAATGCTATGTTGAATGGTATCTTTCAATGCTTTTTTTTCTCAGTCAGCACCTTGGGACACAACAGGTGTGTTTATTTTACTCCCAACAACTGTGGTAATGTTATGGTACAATTATGCCTTATTCACTCATTCAGTCAATTAAAAGAATGAAGCGGTAAAAGATCTTTATTTAGCGTTTGTGACCGTATCAATTAGAACATGTACGGTATGATGCTTTGATGTCATTCTGGATTGGTCCCAGCATCACATAATTTGTTGTTTACCTCAGTTTCACACACAAATCCATGACGCTTCAGTTTGAAGACTTCAGCTACAACACAGATAAAACAAATTCCACCAGGCATGTCTTGAGGCGGTTATTCACTGATCAGTCAGTTATCTGGAACTTGATTTATTTACCCCGACAGCCAGGTTGAGCTGTATAATGTGTCAGGATGTGCTGACAGATTTAGCCATTGCCCAAACACTGGTCAACAATGCTGTCCTTAAAATGAGAGCTATCCTTTATCAGTGAGACAAGTCAGACAACTAGATTACACTGAGATGCCAACAGTCCCTTTTTGAAGTTTGTTGTTCTGATGTTTGATTCTTGTTCACAAATATGTAAAGCGTGGCTTAGGGCATTTGATTTTTAGAAATATAAATAAATATAAAAAAAAATTTTGCTTCATATTTTTGAAATAATATATTTTTAGGTTTCTTTGCTGAAGAGGGAGTTCATAAGAACAGCATTTCTGTCAGGACCACTGTCGTCAAAGATGACTGACAATTAGCATACAAAACATGAATGTATTGCAGATATCGTTAAAGATCAATCATTTTATGTACACATTTTAGAATTAGTCTGATTCAAATGAGAATCAGAAGGCTGAATCCTGACTGACAGAGGAGGAGTTGGGGATGGGGGAGGGTAATTAGCTATTGAGCAATGTGAAAACTGCTGATAATACTGAGGGACCTTATATGTGAATGCTTAGATAGGTATCGTATTCCTAAAGGTAGATGGGGATCAGCTGAGAGTCAGCTGATGCGAGCTTGACTAACGTGACCTGCCAGAACTAACGCTTACGCTTGATTTATTTAAAATAGAGAAGTTTTATAAAATTGTAAATGCCTTTACTGTCACTTTTTATCAATCGAATGTGTCTGAATAAAAGTATTAATTAAAAAAAAAAATAACTAAAATAAAATAACTAAAATAAAATAAAATGAAATAAAATAAAATGATAATAAAAATAAAACTTACTGAACCAAAACTTTTGAATGATATTGTGTATGTTTATGTTCATTACTTAACTTCCTAATACGCAATGCAAGAAAAAAGCATAAATTTCATTCTAAGTCTATTTACTTTCCTTCAGTACAGGTGCATCTCAATAAATTAGAATGTCATGGAAAAGTTCATTTATTTCAGTAATATTTAGATTTTTTTCTTTCAATTTTTCAATTCTGTTTTATTTCTATAAAAGTATATTTTTACACATTACAAATTATTTTAAACAGACATTTTTTACGTCATGCATTTCGTAGTTCTGAGATAAATTTCAAATTCTCACAGTTCTTTTTGTTAGATGCACTTCTGAGACCACTGGAGGGTGCTGCACTTGCTGTACTTACTGTACTCATGCAAGTCCCCACAGTATTTATAATTAGACACAGAGTTGTATTATTATTATAATTATTATCATTATTATTATTGTTGTTGTTCTGCTGTTTCTCACACACTGTTGCCCATACACAAGACTTTAAAGACTTTACCTTTTTTTTTTTTTTTTATTTGGGGTGAGATTAATTTAATACTAATACTAATAAAAATGTCAGTGGCCATATTCATAATCTACATGTCACAAAACTCCATGTCTTATGCAGTAACAATCACAAAATTGGTGGCATTATCAAATACCTGATCGCTGTCGTCAGCTTGTTTGAACACAAGACGTTTTCGTTTCGCACAGTCTGTGACAATTTTGATAGTACTCCCCTGGGCCGACACAGTCACGTCTACCACCTCGACTGCGCTTCCTTATCAACTGCTCACTTATTAGTTCATGAACTGTAATGACTGCGAGCCACGGCTGCTGCTCTGCGCTGGAGGGAAGATTGCAATGGGCTTTTAACAACTAACGGCATAGATGCGTATCAGAACCCAGCACAAACAAATGGTTTATCAGATTCAAAGAGCCTACACAGAACATAATTTCCATTTGATGTTTAGAGTGCTAATCAGGAATGGCAGGATTTCGTTTGTTGCCAAGCGCAACAGGAGACAAAATCACCCCAAACTTCCCATTCAAGAAGTGTGACTCTGAGACAAATGTCTTTTGTAATGCCACTAGTCCAATAACATCTAAATAGAAAATCTGGAGTGGAAATTGTCTTTCTATCTCAGGTCTTTGATGTTGCACACAAGCAAATCCGCTGAGTTTCCTCTTTGCATTTTGGAAGCCGCTGGTTGTCGACAATCCCCCGGGCCTTTATACGTGCCGTGGCCCATGCCAGAGACAAGCTGGAGAAGAGCCACATACCTCCGTGCCCCTTGGGTTTGTCTCACACTCTTCATCTCTCTTCCCATTCACATTCACATTCAGTTAATGATGATTAATTAAATCGCATTCTTCAGCCTGTGTGCCTCCAGTTCAGCTGCCGATTGATTTTGCTCATGTCTCTCAAATTCCATTTTTGTAAAAGCATTTTGCATTGAAGTTGTGATTGATCATGCAGCTGAATGTCAGTACATATGAAGGTACGAAAAGATTTAAACCACTTCGCTGTGTTACTTGCAAAGGAATGCAGAAATAGTGCATATTTCAAAAAATAAAAGTGGGTGAGGGGCTACGTCTAAAGCACTTAACCCTTTAATGCACAAGCTATGCAAACACCTTTGTCTATGTTATTTTATACTTCGCTGGGCATTTTTTTGTTATATCTTTTGAAATCAGTTTATTTCAGCTTTTAATATTCCCTGATCTATGAATTCCATGATCCATGAATATTTAAAATATCTTTTTTCAATGACCACAAATTAATATTTAATTTTTTTGCCAAGTTTTGTGTTACTACATCAAGTTTAGATGCATGGGTTTAGATGCATGCATATCAAAATAATTAAGATATATATACAGTATCTCACAGAAGTGAGTACACCCCTCACATTTTTGTAAATATTTTATTATATCTTTTCATGTGACAACACTGAAGAAATGACACTTTGCTACAATGTAAAGTAGTGAGTGTACAGCTTGTATAACAGTGTAAATTTGCTGTCCCCTCAAAATAACTCAACACACAGCCATTAATGTCTAAACCGCTGGCCACAAAAGTGAGTACACCCCTAAGTGAAAATGTCCAAATTGGGCCCAATTAGCCATTTTCTCTCCCCTATATAAATATTTTAGCAGTTATGTAGACAAACACATTTAACACTTTAAATGTCTTTTTGTCACTTTGTGACACATAACTTACAGATATCACTGACAACCGAAAATACTGAAATTGAACTGTCTGTAGTGCAACTGTAGTGCATTGTAGTGAATGTAACTGAATAAAAGAAAAAGTGAAGTTGTAGGCTAGGGATGGTGTCCTGGAGAGCCACAGTCCTGCAGAGTTTTGCTCCAACCTTAATAAAATCCCACCTGCCTGTAGCTTTCTGCTAACCCTTAGACCTTGATTAGCTTGTTCAGGTGTGTTTGATTAGGGTTGGAGCTGAACTCTGCAGGATTGTGGCTCTTCAGGACCGATGTTGGCCGCCCCTGGTGTAGGCAATGAGGGTGGTAACACAGAACCATGGGGTACCTCCATATTCTCCACTTACATGAGTAGATGCGTACCATTTTTACTCAATCTATTGGACAGAAATGGTTTGATCCAAATCTTCAGCAGCCAATGACACTGACCCGTTCAAACTGGGGTCTGAGTTTCCTCTTAGAGGACTCATCAGACAAGTCTCCAATGTCATCACAGAGTCTTCTTCATCTAGGAGAGCTGGATTTACACCCACAACTCCAGATTGACCATGTGGCACATAGTCTAGGTCATCAGCATCAGATATTTCAGACTCTGAATCAGGACTAAGAATTGCTTGATCTTCCTCTTCCTGTTCTTTTTGTAGCATCTCAACAACCATTTTAGCCATTAATCTAAAATGATTGAGACCAGCCATACTAAAACTCTGGATAAAGAAAATCAAAAATTGTTCAAGTATATACTTATAATAATAATAATAAATAAGTCATTACATTCATATAGCACTTTTCTAAGCACTTAAAGTGCTTTACATTGTGAGGGGGGATCTCCTCATCTTCCACCAGTGCACAGCATCCACCTGAATGATGCAACAACAGCCATAGTGCGCCAGAACGCCCACCACACACCAGCTTACTGGTGGAGTGGCGACAGTGATGAAGCCAAGCAGTAGATATGAGGATGGTTAGGAGGCCATGATAATGGTCAGAGGGCAATGGGCAAATTTGGCCCAAAACTGTGCAAAACTGTTACTTTTCAGGAACACTGACTAAAGGGTGACCAATAGCATTGATTTATGACAAAAAATAAAAATGAGGAACTATGAAGATACAAGGTTTTCACCTGACAGCGACAATATATACTTGTATATAATAACGTTCTTATTCAACTTTTATTTTGTTGACCTAGCTAACATTAGCTAGCTAGAATAGAGTACGTCAGCAACAAGCTAGCTAATAGTATTGGACATGTTTCTCTTTCTCACTAATAATGGATTTCAAAGTCAAGGTAACCTTAGCCTAACATTCAAATGTTATGTCTAGTTATCCTTTACAATATATTAAATATTTTATGTGGTAATAAATTATAAAATAAAACTAACATGCATCAAGTATACAAAAGCAGCCATGTAGAGTTGTGAAATGTGGGGCAGGTGAATAGTTTACTACAGTAAATATGTTCCTACTTGCAAAAAAAAGCAAATATCGAAGGTTTCTATATGGGTCATTTTAGACCCATGTGTGCAAAACTGATGTAGAAATACAAAAACTGTGTTTGTTTATAAAGTAAAAAAGGTCAAATAAACAATGATTTGTGAAAATCAAAAACAAGATATTTAATGAATACCTGAAATAATAAATGCATCAAATGCATTTCATTCAAAGACTGAGCAAAGAAACACTCAACCATGATTAAAATAACATAGGAAATGAACATGTTGTGCATTAGAGTGGTAGTGATACAAAAATGATTTTTATTAAAAAAGCAATAAAGGAAAAATGAAAATAAGCATTTGTGATGGTCAAAAACAGTTAATTAAGGAATTCCTATACTGAATGATGAAATTAATTTCTTGCAAAGATATAGAAAAAATAAACTCAGTTGGGTCACTTTAGACCCATGTTGTGCATCAAAGGGTTAAGGGAGACTGAACATTGGTGGTGGGATGTAATGCCTATGGGATCAAAGTAAAATTTTGCTCAGAGTACTTTCATGATGGTTTGTCTGAAGGAAAATATAGAGGCTGCCCTGCAGATTCCCCCAGCAAAGCAATTCATTTTCTAGCGATTTGATCAACAGCGACCGTTGGTTGCTGACTGTTAGTTCAGGGATGCAACAAAGTTAAAGGCTGTTTAACTTTATGCAAATGAGCAGTTATGCAAGAAGGCAACTGCCAATTGGAGTGCAGACACTGGTGAACATGTAATTCATCTCCTCTGATGTAATCAAGTGTAGGCAAGAACATAAGAATGATATTATTTTTGGTAATTTGCATATCCAATAACAAATAGCGTTTGTATTTATTTATTTCAAATTTATTTTAATCCATTATATTTTATTTATTATTTTATTTATTTTCTAAATTATAACTATTATTTATACAGTATATGGAGGTAATGCATTAACTGGTGCATTAACTGCACAGATTATTATTTTATTTCTCATTAAAAAAGTTTTATCTCTAAAGAAATGAATATTACTTTAGAAACATATGTTGTCATATCCCGACTTTCTTGCAACACAGAAAACACATATCTTTCCAATTTAAGATCTCTCTTAATCTCTGTCGGTTGCTTAGGCCACTGTTCATTAATTTTGTGAATTTGCCACACAAACAGTCACAGAAATCTACTGCTGTTTGGAAGAGTCTGTCTTTGAACTTGTTTTGTCTTGCCTGTGTAACCCCATGCATGTTTCTGTGATCAGTGAAAGCTCTCACTCGACTCTTTAAATTACCTTTTTCCACCTGTCATTTTCACCGTAGTTTGTTTCTTCTCTGAAACGGTGTCCTGATCCGTTCAATCTCTTAACAGCTCATCATTACTATCCCTGTAGATTACGCTGTCAGGGCAGACTGACATGTATAGTGCATGTAAATGTGTGTTTGCGCTGACAGCACATTAACCACATGTAGGTTGTGGGCAGCAGAGGTGGGGATGGGAAGTTTTCTGGCTGCCTGCCAGTATACTGTACATACCTCCCGTGTGTTTTCTTCGATTTATTTGTATCTTAAAAGCTAGTTAACATTTGGAATCTGATTTATGTGCACCACAGACTTGTGTGCACATTACACTTTTATATTATTTTTTAATTACCTATAAAGTTTGATAAGCTTCAGAACTACAGTGACCCAAGTAAGACTCAACAATTAGTGTGGCAGTTACAACATAACTGCTTCGTTCTCATGTTTTACTGAGCATGTGTTTTGTGCCTTGCAGACTTAAACGTTTTGGTTTTCTGTGACATTTCGAACATTGTTGTGTCTTCTGCTAAATTAAATATGCTTCTATGTCATATAACTGTCTAACATAGAAGAGGTTTTGTTGAAATCACCATAACAATTTGTGCCTAATAAAATAGCCTTAGTAAGAATGGGTTGAAAATTATAAGCATTAATTATAAGTGTTAATAAATCCATAGTTTTCACAAGGTTAAATTATAGTATGCATAATTTCCAGCTACCATTGCAAATTAAAAACTTATTGAATGTTTATTAACTTTTTTAGAATTATTTGTGGTAAAGAAAACACACACACACACACACACACACACACACATATATATATATATATACACACCACAAAATGCAATTAAATAATAATAATAATCGGCCAACATAAAAATAAAACTGCTACTGAACCCTGATTTGTGAGTGTATGAAGATCCTAAAGAAGAGTGTTCAGTTGTTTTTTTTAAACTTCATGTTTTATTTCTTTAGTCATAAGTGACAGCATATTTAATGTGCCAATAATTTTGTACACTCATCTGAAGTTCTATAATAGCAACTGAAAGTCAAACGAAACTGCTGACCCATATCTCCTAAAGTCAGTTGCGGTCAATGTCTGGAAGATGATTGATGGATCCGCTAATGCCATGAATAAGTGTTGAATTTCTTGATCTTACTGTATATTTACATTCAGAGTTCAGTTTGGGACAGTGAGAGTGATGAGGATGACTCACAGGTAGATCTTATCAAGTTTGCACAGCTGGAACGCCACATACGTAGAGTCCTTCAGAAGATTTTATGACACGTGTCTCTGCTTCTGAAAATGAATTAATTAGTTGTACTCTGAAGTCCCACCATACGTTTTCAGTTCTCTGTGACAACATTTGTGCACTGTTGTGATTTGTATGAGAATTTTGCCCATGATACATTTCAATCTGTCAATGAAGGGCAGATTATGGGTTGATACTTCAGACAGCTCATTGGTTGTGTGGGTGAACATGGAATGACTCTGACTCATTGCTGGAATTCCACCCATCTTTCTGTCCATCTTGATTTTGTCAAGGTTCCCACAGAGTGAATCATATCAATTATGATGAGGGAATGCATTGACAATTATGAGTAAAGAACATATATCTCCACTATGCTGCCACAGTATCATTCATATTCATCTGTCATGGTTATGATTAGACAATGATGTTAATTTCACATATTTTTTCCCTCTTATTTGCTTTATTTACCAAACCAAGTGGCATTTTTTTATAGAAATCACACTTTTCTATAATGACCATTTCACAAAAAGATGATTGTTTAGTTTTAAATGGATGTATTGTTCAAATTAAATACAAAAGGTGTAGCGTTTGTTCGTAGATGCCATTTGGTTTGGTATTTTGTTTGTAATTAAATCACATTTAATTGTTTAAATACTTTTTAAAGCCACAATATGAAGTTAATATTTGTTTACAGTAGCCTGTGTACTACATTAGCAGAACAGCAGTACTATAAATAATTTCCCGTTCTAAATAACGGCTCTCCCAAACTGAACAGTATAACGGGGCCAGACTGGCCCACATTCAGGCTCTCCCTAATTGGCTTTAATAGGCATTGGGGCATGAGGTGCTTCCTCTGCGTCCGCTAGGGGAACCAGTCTACTTCCGTGTGCCACGTCTCCATCAGTTAACCGCCTGATCCTTAACTCAGACCTACGCAGTCTTGTAGCAGGGGGCCTGTTTAGTGGTCATGGCCTGAGCCACCGTGTCCCTCATTGGGGCTTTCGTGGCTCCGTTCAGGGGGGGACAGAGACGCTGGGGTTTTCCCCTTCACCATGTTCCCCTCTTTCCCATATCCAGGACTGTTTGATGTGAACAGGCAGAGTGTGAAAGGTGGGAAAGGAGGAAGGTAGACAGCCCGATTGCTTAAATGCCACACATTTCCTGGTGGAAAAAAAAGAAAAACAAGAAATCCCCAAAGTTTTCTCTGCATCTCCCCAGGTGCTGAAAGGACCCAGATGAATGGATATTTCAATAGTGTTTTTACATTTGGTATTGGAATGGTCAACGCATATGACTAGTGTCCTAGTTTTGTGAAGTATCTGAAGTTGTACAGAGCCAAAAGAAGCAGTTTAGAATAAGGATTGGCCTCAAATACAAAAGAGAAAGTATTTATTTAATCCTCCTCATTTACTTTTCTTATAGGTTTACAGTTGATCAACCGAACATAGACTTGTTGCAACAATTAGGATTTTTCCTGCTGGCCTGGTTGGGCCAGTAATTCAGATTTATACTTGCCCTGGCAAATTTTCATTGCCATTTCACTGCCAAATTTTCACTGCCATTTTAATATATATATATAAGTTTTTAATTTAAAGGGGTCATATGATGCTGCTAAAAAGAACATTAATTATGCATTTATTGCCTAACTCCATGAAAACCATGATATATTTGATACTTCTAAGACTATTATTGAGTCAATCCCTATAGCCATCTATAGCCAGCAAGATAATGTTACCTTTTAACATATTAGACAAAAATCTGTTGTAAAAATATGAACATATAATTAAAATTTTTTTTTTTTTTTTTTTATTTATCAAGTGGTTTTTTTTGGTATTAGGAGGTTTTCCCATAGTTATCTCTCGTAGCCTTTTACTGAAGAAAATTTGTCTTTCCCAGGTTTCACAGTTTCAGTGCTACAGAGGGAGAGGCTGATATATTGTCCAGCCATGAAAGCTTGCAGAAACCTCCTTTTCCGCTTTGGGGAAGACCTTTAGACTTCATTAAACCATCAACAATCCTCAGCCTCTCCTTTACTTGCCCTTACTTCCTGTACTTCCTGTCTCATCGTATGTGCAGTTAATAATCAGAGCAGAGTGTCAGTCTTGGCAAAAGAGCTGCAGTCCCCACAGTGACATCAAAGGCAGCTGTTTGCATTGGGGCCGGTTCAACACAAACACGCGGTCAGCCGTTAGAGCCAGTGACTGAAGTTTAGAATCAGTCTAACAAGGTTTTACATATCAGTACTTCATTCTGATCGTTTTGCCATTTTGTAGTATACTTAGTCAGCTTGTTAGCATAGCATATTTCCAGTTTTTCAACAATACTTTTATAATCTTATTTTCTGATGCACACTTGTGACCAGGCTACTACAGAAGAACAGATACCAAATATATACTGTAAAACTTTAATATACAAGGGCTGGCAACAAAGAAGCTGTTTGTTTTAACCCCACGCAAAGTAATGTTGTTACACTGAACTAAACCTAAAACTATTATAAATATTTTTAGTAAATGAAATAAAGCTGAAATTAAATAAGTATTAGATATAAAACTTACATGAAAGTTTGAAACTAAAGTACTAAAACGACTCAAACTAAAACTGAAGTAAAAATAAATGAAAGCCTAAATAGAAATATTTAAAACAAAAACTGAATATTTAAAAATAAAGGCTAATTCAAAATATAAATACACTACAATAGTAGTGTTAATTAACATCAGCACAAAGCCATTATTATGCTCTTCAGCAAGGCTTTTAATTCCAGGTTGCTCAGGGTTGGCCAATTATCTGTCTACTGTAAATCGCTTAGGATAAACTTCTCTGCTAAGTGACAACTTGTAGCCTACTGAAAACATTTCTACATCATCTGATATGCTTGTGTTGACATTTCTCCAAATGTGTACTTAACATTTAAATCAACAGGATCCTAATACCTGTGGATTAGACAGCAGATGCCGTGCAGAAAGCACTTCACCTGGGATGATATTTATTCTATTGCAGTGAAGGAACAACTAAGGTTAGATGACAAGCAGAAATATGAGTGTCCAGCATGACAGAGGTCCTGATCAGAGGATGTCACTGTGCTCTTGTGTGGCTGTTCTCTATAATTAAAGTGGGGACGGATGGGTGCTGATGTGTGCGAGTTAAAGATCTGAATCTCATTGTCTCAGCAGGGGTCCGAGCTTTCATCCCGATCATAGAGTGGGCAGTAAAACAGTTCTCTACATGCAGGGTCTTTGCTCTCACATAAGATTGTAACGTGACAGTGCTCTCTGTTACATTTCTCTCTTTAGCCTCTAAATGATCCAGTGTTTACTGGATGTTGACGGTGCTTTGTGAGCAGGTGGGCTCTTTTACATTCAGTTTCAGATTCCTGCAGTGGGGTCTGTAATGTGGTGGAACAGGAGAGACAGGTTTATCTGATGGCACATACTCATCCTACTGTCTTGCCCTGGAGCTGCAATGGCAATGTCCAGGCCAGACCAGATCTTTATCACGTCTTTTTTAGGCCAGTGCACTTGTGGCTGCAGGGATACCTGTCTTTTGTCATCTCTGACCACTATTCTTTTAGAAATACTCATAGCTATGCAGCAATTCTGTGTTGGTTCTGACAGTTTGAAGAGCTAGGAGTTATTTCTGTTAACGAGGAGTTTTTATGACATGATCTGTCATATAACTGACAGTTAACCCATTTAATCCCAAATTCTTCCCCGTTTATTGAGCCCATGTATTTTACTGCCTGGATAGGTCAATGAAACTATAAGCTAATGTTTTTTTTTGTTTGTTGTTTTTATTTAAATAGTATAAGGTTCAAATATGTGCTTTATTCTTTGTAACAATTGTAGTAAAGTAGACAAATTTGATTATTTGGTCAATAACACTGAACAGAAAATAGAAAACAATAAAGTTACAGTTGATTTAATTCTTTTTTTTTTTTTTGTGAATATGTGCATGTTTAAATGTCCTGTGAGCCGGTATACAAGCCAGAGTTGTCATAATAAATGTAATATTTAAAACTTGAATTAGATACATTTTTTATTAAATAAATGAGTACTTTTATTCGGGAAGGATGATTTTAAAGTGACCGTAAATACATTTATGATATTACATGTTACAATGAAATGCTTTTATTAAGAACTTTATATTCATCAAAAAATCCTAAAAGAAACTGTATCAGTTTCCACAAAACTACTAAGCAGCACAACTGTTTCTAAC
The DNA here is from genome assembly GCF_001515605.1 of Sinocyclocheilus anshuiensis. Classification (NCBI taxonomy): domain Eukaryota; kingdom Metazoa; phylum Chordata; class Actinopteri; order Cypriniformes; family Cyprinidae; genus Sinocyclocheilus; species Sinocyclocheilus anshuiensis. The sequence continues at coordinate 806,798 of NW_015549572.1, forward strand.
ATTAATAATAATAATAATAATGTTTCTTGAGCACCACATCAGCATATTTGAATACTTTCTGAAGGATCATGTGACACTGAAGACTGGAGTAATCACAGGAATACATTACATTTTAAAATATATTATATTGTTTCTCGATAAGTTTAATATTATCTCAGATAACAAGTTAATTTCCAAATGATACTGATTTACATAGAGAACAGAACAGCAAATGATCGGCAGCATTTTTATAATTGTTTCCTGAATTTCACTCTAGAGAAATGTGACTCATCACGGAGGAAGCATGTGTGGTGTTAAAGTGTTGATAGAGAGGAAATGCATTCTGTGCATGTTCTCCAAAGCATCACACAGAACATTATGGCTCCTGGGCCGACACAGTTTCCTTAATGTTTCCCATGAGATTGGATAACAAATCTGGTTTATGACTCTTATGACTAAGATGCAGAAATTTGGGTGGAGGAAGTACACTTTGTGCTCTTGTTGGATCAGCAGTCATACACTGTGAGACATGAGTGCAGACTTGACCCTGGGCAGGTGATGACGTGGGCTGTCCACCTCTTTCCTCATATCGCTCAGTCTAATGCTCTCACTTCTGCCTAAAACAACCAGCAGCAGGCACCTGTGAAAACAGAGGAAAGAGCAGAGTTTAGCCACAGTGTCACATTGACTGTCAGACACTGCAGGAACATGCCTGCTCGCTTCAGCTGTTTCCCTTTCGATGTTCTCCTCGTGCAATCTTTCAACATTTAAAAGTACACTGAGTGTACAGTATATATCTGATTATGAACCTTGTTTGACCTATTTGAGTATCAAACAGTTGGAAACATTGCGTACATAAATATAATACAACATATTTTGAATATTTGGTGTTACGTCAACTCTGGACACTTTCATTTCGTAAGCTCTGTAGAAAAAAAACATTTTAAACTGTTCCGACTTACATTTGTAGTTTGTCTAATGTGTTACAGTGTCCAACATTGAACATACCTCAGAGTATTTTTTTGAAGTGTCATGACCATTTCAACAGTTTCATTTCCACCATATCACCATATTATGTGATAAAAAAATTATTATGTGATGAAAATAACATTTTAACATTCTTAACATAAAAATAACTGACTCTCTTGTCTTGCTGTAGCTAATTGCATTATACAGAATTAAATAATTCCACAGTTTTCGCACAATTTCACAAATTTACAGCTTATATTAAAAAATAAATGAAACATAATATTTAAAAAATTTTGGTGAAATTGTTAATAATTTTTACACAAAGTAAATGAATAAATGATTGTTTAATTCATTCTTTATTTACATCAGTTAAAATGTAACAGTTGTTTTGAAATACAATTTTCAACAACACTTTTAATGTGACATTAATGTAGCATACATTCATACATAAAAATAAAAACAATAAAATGTATATAAAAAGTTTTTTAAAAATTAACCCCTGGGACATATGTTCATATGCTTGAGCTGTGTGAAGGGAAGGCCCGAGGGTGTAGCTCTGACTTTTTTATATTGTTAAAATATATTTTAGAGGAGTTGATTACTCATAAAGAGATTTTAGAGGCACTGATGAAAATGCTTTCTCTTTCCATTTATTAGTGTGAAGTCAAGACCACAATGGTGACTGTGAGAAGTGAATTGTAACAAACTTGAACTTTAAGTTCAAAGCAAAAGAAGCACATACACACACATGAGGATCCAACACCCTCTCAGCTACACCACTACATCTGAACACTAGAGATGAAGGAGTTCACTCCCCCAGAGTGGCCTGTACCTCTCATGTTGGCCTATTTGGGATTACACTGGCTGCTTTTTGTTATTTTTTGAGGTTTCTAAGGCTGAGGAAGTGCTGTTTTTCTTGCCTCTTCCTTCAGGGCTTTGTGTGTTTTAGGTGACACAGCGGATGTGAAGAGCTGATTATCATGCCCCTCTAGAAGCATGGGACTGGAACTGTTGGGTGGAGAACTTTATATCTGGTGCAGCTCCACCTGTGGGAATTAAACAAATGTCTTTTTGTTCACAGTATGTCAACACATCAATCAAACATAGAATATACACTACCAGTCAAAGGCTGGAATAATTAAGTTTTTTTTACACTTTAAGTAAGTCTCTTATGCTCATCAATGCTGCATTTATTTGATCAAAAAATATAGTAGAAACAGAAATATTGTGAAATATTATTGCCATTTAAAAGAACTGTTTTTGAATTTAATATATTTTAAAATGTAATTTATACCTTTGATGGTAAAGCTGAATTTTCGGCAGCCATTACTTCAGTTTTCAGTGTCACACAATAATGGTTGTTATTTTTGTTAATAAAACTGCTTAATATTTTTGTAAAAACGGTGATACATGTTTTTTAGGATTCTTTGATTAATAGAAAGTTCAAAAGACCAGCATTTATTTGAAATCTTTTGTAACATTCTAGATGTCTTTACTGTCACTTTTGATCAATTAAGCCTTGGTAACATTAGAAAAAAATATTCCAAACTTTTGACCAGTAATGTATAACATAATTTATTTTTAAAAATGCATATCAAAATGTGCAAATATGATTTTATCCATTTCTTTTAGCGATGATTGATGATTGACTTTAGCTAAACCTCTAGAGTTGTTTGGGTCTGCTTTGGCACTTGGGCTGTGTAACTGGGATAGCATTTCCTGCTGAGGCCTCTCTTCAGCCAGAAGCAGGGCAGCCCAAAGGCTAGGGCAGGCCTGCGATTGTAGCCCCCTGCCAGGCCTGAATGAGGGTCCTGCCTCCCATCAATTTACCCCTGGGACCAGCCCCATGGAACACAAGACTTTACAGCTCCAATCCAATCGAATCCCCAGGCAATAGAGGCCCGAGTGAAAGAGAGCCAGCAGGTAGTAATAGTCACTTAAAACAGCAACAACATTCCTCTGTGGGCAACCTCGCCCTGCCTGGTGGAATCGTAGAGAATCCCACCAGGTACCAGTCATAAAAGAGACATGATGCTAACTGACCCCCTCCTCTGTCTCACCATAGATCAGCCTAGACCTGAAATGAGGCTAATTTGCTTTATTAGTCCCCTCGGCTAACATAACTAAAGCAGTATTATCAACATTTACAGTGGGTACGGAAAGTATTCAGACCCCCTTAAATTTTTCACTCTTTGTTATATTGCAGCCATTTGCTAAAATAATTTAAGTTAATTTTTTTTCCTCATTAATGTACACACAGCACCCCATATTGACAGAAAAACACAGAATCGTTGACATTTTTGCAGATTTATTAAAAAAGAAAAACTGAAATATCACATGGTCCTAAGTATTCAGATCAGAAGAAATGGACAGCACCTGAGTTAAATATATGAGTGTCACAGCAAAGGGTCTGAATACTTAGGACCATGTGATATTTCAGTTTTTCTTTTTTAATAAATCTGCAAAAATGTCAACAATTCTGTGTTTTTCTGTCAATATGGGGTGCTGTGTGTACATTAATGAGGAAAAAAAATTAACTTAAATGATTTTAGCAAATGGCTGCAATATAACAAAGAGTGAAAAATTTAAGGGGGTCTGAATACTTTCCGTACCCACTGTATGTACATATGTCATGGTATGAAGCTACGGTTGTTCAATGTGCCAGCATGCAACCAAAACGTGTATCTCAACGTGTCTGTTTTGGCAGCGGTACAGTCTGACTAAGCCCTAAATTAGCTAATCTAGAACTAGAGTAACCGCACCCATGTATGGTGTGAATATGGAGTCAGCCACTACTCATACGGCTCCAACAGAACCTGAACGTCCTTGCAATGGTCTGCGTGACAAATGCATATTAAGAGGCCTGTACAAACCAGTGGCACCACTCTGCACCACGTTTGCACTCAACCGGACCTCACACCACCCTGGACCTTTTAGTAAACCAAAAAATTTCATTCATCAATCAAGCTACCTGATGGTCTTTACAATGAGTGTTTTGTTAAAGGAATAATTATTATTTAGTCATTATTTACTGTCATTTCAATTCGGTTTGACTTTATTTCACCTGCGTAATGCAAAAGTATACTTTTTAAACAGGTTGAATGCAGGTAGAAGGAAAGTGGAGTTTAAAACTTCAAAAAAGATGCAAAAACTGGTATGATTCTTCCAAAATGTTCCTTTCATGTTCCTCTGAAAAAAAGTATTTTGGGTGAACTAAGGCAAATATTTAAGTAAAATATTTAATTTAAGGCAAATTTCCATATAATGAATGTGTATTTTCTCAACAGAGTTAACATTACACTTCTGGATACAGATACACTTTTCAAAAGTTTAGGGTCAGTTTTTTTTTTATTCAATTAATTAAATTGCTATTGCCAAGTTATTGACATTGTTACAAAAAAATCGAATTCAAATCAATGCTTGTGAACTTTATGTTGATCAAAGAATCCTGCAACAAAGTATCATGGTTTCCAGAAAAAAGCAGCACAACTGTTTTCAACACTGATAATAATAAATGTTTCCAAATCAACATATTAGAATGATTTCTGAAGGATCATGTGACACTGAAGACTGGAGTAATGGCTGCTGAAAATTCAGATTTGCCATCACAGGAATACATTACATTTTAAAGATAGAAAGGAGTTATTTTTAAAGAGTTATAATATTTCACAATATTACTGGTTTACAGTATTTTGTAATAATTAAATGCAGTAATAATTAAATGCATCCTTGAGCATTAAAAAAAAAATCTTACAGACCCCAAACTTTTGAACAGCAGTGTATATATTTGAGTGTAAAGATGATCTGCAATCATCTGTAACATTAATGAATACCATTCCTAACACATTTGCCTATTGTTAGGAAAATGATACCCAGTGCAGAACAACTAATTTGTTAATTCTCTTTCTCCTTTCAGTGTTTATAAATGGCTCCTATTGTGTGATGACTAATAGTCCAGGTAGTGGCATCCAGCTGAGTTCTAACAGTTCGTCTGCACTCTTCCTCAGGCTTAGGTGGGTTCTGCTTTGACTTGTGATTAGCCTTACTCACAACACACATCCACCCATAATGTGTATATAGACGCACATGCACTCAAGTTGTGAGCCTCTGTTTCTTTAGACTATTTATAGACAATCCTTGAACAAAATCATGCTTAGAAAAGGTTTTGTTGATAATCATAAACCTATTCATGGCAGTTTGGCACATTATAAGTCATGTTGAATGCCAACAGAGATTTTTTTTTTTCATATTTGATCTCTTGGAAAATTCTTCTAATAAAGGAATCACAGTCATGGAAACGCACTCCTACCCCCTGCCAGGAAGCGGTGTATCACACTCTCGTCACAAGCAAAACAGCTTGCTGTAGATGTACATAACAAGCCCTGCAGTGAAGCTAGCTTTAGACACAGCTGTGGAGTTTAAATGAATAAACACTTTCGCAGTTCAGGCTGATTTCCAAGACAACATCAAGTGGTTAAAGGACCGCTAACTGATTAAATGCTACATGCACTGCTACTTTACACATGACTGAATGGAAAATACACTTCAAACAAGCTACTGTACACATTTAGCAGCATTATTATTACTTTATCAAAGTGTGATATTTCATTTAACATGCCAATTTAACAGACACACGTGACACTTGATGTTTACTACACTAGCAACAAAGAATCTGACAAAAAATAAAACAAAACTAGCACTACAATTACTCTTTCCCAAATGTTTTGTCAGTTAACATCGCTTTATCCCCAAATGCATCCCTGAAAAGGACAATTTAAAGTATAAAACAGTATAATCCCTCTAAAATATTCTCAGTTATAGCCTATTTGTCTATCATCCGTCAAGTTGTCTTCCTTTGAGAACATTAGACAGTATTATATCTAAGCCCCCACGCAGAGATCCTTCCTCTCCCTTACACTCACCTGTGTGTTCTCTATGCTGTGTCCTGGCAGGTCTGTGGGCTGCAGGGGGCCATCGCTGACTGACAGAGGTCCTGCCGTGAAAGGCGGTGAGCTCCTCATGGGCCTCAGCATGCAGCCCCTTTCCCAGGCCCGCCTTGAGGCCTCCGGCCACTCTGCAGGAGGGTCCCGCTCCGCTCTCAGACCTCATCCACAGACCTGTGGGGCAGGTGAGTCTGAACCATGTCAAGACCCAACCTTTAATTTAACCTGTCCCACATCTATTTGCATTGTCTCTCAGGACCTTTATATATATCTATCTATCTAGCTAGATGGATATCTATCTATCTATCTATCTATCTATCTATCTATCTATAGGCAGGCAGGCAGGCAGGCCTATTATCTACAATTCTATCTATCAGACAGACACACACACACACACACACACACACACGCACACATTTGTTTCGCTATATTAGTAAGGGCTTATCTTAGACTTCCTCTGTTTTTATGTCAGGCTACTGAACATTACCCACACAGAAACCTGTGTAAAACACTACATTTAAATAAAAACTTTATTTATAAGAGAGATATTGAACATCTACCGAAATATTTATGAAAAAAAAAATTACATTTGATAACTTCAAGAAACTGCACAACACTATTTTAATTTCACATTATTTGCTGATGGGATGGGGTCATGATTAATCAAAAGTCAATGTTGCCTCTTCACATGGTAGATAAATTGTACAGTCTTATGGAACGAAAATGGAAAATGCATCACTAGATATTAGGACAGCCCATACTAAAGATATAGCTTTGTTTCATCCATGTGTCTAGACCAGTTACGTCTTTTAAGGAAATGTATTTTCTCCATAATTAAACAAATTATCTTAATTTGTTCATGTGGAATGGGTGTATTTAAGTGTTATGTAATGGTTTAGTAAAAGTAATTTTAAAAAAGCACCCTCGAAAGATGTGTGTTGGTTGGAATTTACATTATTATTTTTATCTCACGATTAGCTTCACTGTTAGTAATTATAGGGGATTATATGTAACCATAGGGGTGTTTCTTGAGCTCCATCTCATGTTTCAGTGGAAACTGAAGATCCATGTCGGATCTGGTTGTTGACAAAGTAGTTTTATTAATTTTTAATACAGAGAATTCAAGTTTCTCCATAAGGTCCTTGATTGTAGGTTTGAATGTTTTATTGGATTAAACAGCTGGATGATTGAATTGCTCATGAACGGCGGTGGTCCACATTCCTTCTGGACACGGGACCGGGTGGTGCGTTTGTCTTCTGTAGAATCTTCTCAGACCGGGTTAGACATGGGCTGGGTCCTCTCAGCTCCACAGGGGGTTATGGTCTGGGCTAGCCTGGGCACACTATACTCAGCTCTGAAGTTATATGAGAGCCACGCCAAAAATGTACAGAGGCAGTCTGTGATTTGCTTCATTCCTTGAGAACTCACTTTCCGCAGGAGAGCAGCGTGAAATAAGATTTTTGCTGCAGGGTGTTAAAGTTGATGTTTAAGGACACTGATCAGTCTCCAATATTATTTCCATGTAGGTGCATGCTCTGGAAATCAAACCATCATTGTTTGTCCTTCAGGTTTACTGCAACACCACAATTTCCACTATGACATGTTGCCTTTGTTTTTTGGAACATAAACATTTTCCCAGAAACCAGTTATGTTACAACATACAGTGTATATGTATATATTTATTATTAAAGTTGTGCTTAGTATTATTAACTTGTTTATTAATGACTTGCGCATGTTTAATAACATTTAAATACCACTTGACTGTAAATTACAAATTACCACTCTCCAATTGCAGCCAATTGTATAAACCACGCATATGAAGCATATCAATATATGAAACTTTTATTCCGGTATGTAAATTTGAGTCTGTGTCTGTACTCAACATAAATCTATTTTGGAATGACCTGCCCAACTCAATCCGAGCAGCTGAGTCCTTAGCCATCTTCAAGAATCGGCTAAAAACACATCTCTTCCATCTTTATCTGACCCTCTAACTCTAGCACTTTCTATTCTAATTCTATTTCTAATTCTCTATCCTAATTCTATTTCTATTCTAATTCTAATTCTAATAAAACTTGTCCCTTTTAGACTTGCACTCTATTCATTTACTGCTTGTTTTCTTTAAAAAAACAGCTAACACTAGCTTTTCTAATCTTTTTGTATTCTATCTATTTGTTTTCTTTTTATTTATTATACAATTAGCAAAAGCAAAAAGGCCTCTAACACTAGCTTGCTCTTCTTTTTCTATTCTATCTGATTTATTTTTATTATATAATTAAAAAAAAACCTTGCTACATGTACTGCGTTATGCTAACTGAGACTTGTTATAGCACTTGCGTATCATTGCTCTTTTGTTGATTTTGATTGCTTCCATTGTCCTCATTTATAAGTCGCTTTGGATAAAAGCGTCTGCTAAATGACTAAATGTAAATGTAAATCACAAAGAAATTAGACAAGGAGAAATAATCTCTCAGAATATTTTGCAACACTGTGTTATATTTTCTAGTAATTTGACGGGATAGTTTATAAAAAAATGAAGATTATGTCATTATTTACTCACCATCATGTCCAAAATAGTATGATTTTGTTTATTCAGTGGAACACGAAGACATTTTGTATATTATATATTTATTTATAAAATGTATGTATTTCTTTATTGTCTATACAATGAAGTCAGTTGAGTCCGGTGTTAGTTTGCATTTCATTGACTTCCATTGTGCGGAAACATTTTTAAAAAATATGTTCCTTTGTGTTCCACAGAAGAAAAAATGTTATGAGAATGAGCACCTAATGACAAAATTTTGAGTTGAACTGTCCTTTTAATTCTAATCTGATATTTTGTATTATGAAATGTATTGTGTTTTTATTTGTGGTGTCATGTTAATGTCATCTCATGACTAGCCTAGTTAAAAATAGTCATAATGTCTGTTTATGTCATCACAGTGTGTCTGTTTGTGCGTGTGAGATGGAGAGGTGACCTTCCCCAGGTGCAGGTCTGTGGATGCATTGGGTTTTGCTCCAGATGGAAAAGTGTCCTGATCTTTTCCATGATTTCACAGAAAAACTATCAGGGGCTTCCTGTTTCCAAGTGCCCTGACTGAAGCTGGCTCGGAGAGATATCACAATACAACACACACAGTTCCACAACCTTCGCTTATGCCCCTGATACCTTGGAAATGTCACAAATAGATGATTCCATCTAGTTCGTGCAGTTGTTGCACCATCAGCGTCACTAAAACAGGCGTTCACACAGTTATTCTTATACCTAAAATCAAATTGAGTTTCATGAAAATGTTGTTGCATTATAAACCATACTGTTTTGGTGGAAGAGATGGCTACTTTCTGTTTCTGTATTGTCTCAATGAGCGGTCCCAGTGGAGGAGCTGCCGGCCATTATAAGTAATCATGCCTTTTTTTGGGATGGATTTATTGTAATACGGACAGCTGAATGAGGCAACTCTCATGTCTGTGGGAAATGATAATTACAAAATGGTTTTGAAATGTGAACAAGAGGCCTTTATATAGAAAACACGAAATATCTGCGAGCCTCCAGTGCAGTTCAGGCTAAATGAGACGTACTTGAGTCCCGCACTCATCTGCATGGAATGAGTGTTTGAAAACACTGCTGTTGTCTTCCCGTGCCTCACTCTAGAACTCTCCCATTTTAAAATGGCACAATTAGTCAGTGAAGTGGCTTATTTTCATGCTGTTAGCTATGACAGAAAGAAATGAGTGTAATTGTGAAAAATGCATTGAATTGGGATATCTTTTATAGAGCTCTTAAAATACTGTTGTACTCCGGTTATATGGTCATTTTTTATTTTAGCCACATTTTTTTGAGAGATTTATTTATTTATTTTTAAATCATACAGTTCAGGTTTTAGGCTTTTTATAATAAGTATTTCCTGTTTGTTTGATTAGAAAACAACACAATTTATTTTCTGATGTAATGAGGCCACACTTTATCTGTAACTCGGCGGGGTTTAATGTTAGCAATGCATTTCTGTTTTAGAACTTTGAATCAGATAGATGGCGATGACTTGCATGAATCAGAGTGACTAAGATAGATCATGGACTTCTGGAATGTTCTCAAGGCCTTCAAAGTCCAACTTTTTGCAGATCTCACCACTTCCGTTTGAAATGTCTACCGGGAACAGCTTGTTTGATCTCGGAGGTCCCTGGAGATCACAGCTTGAGAGGCGATGACATTGGCACAAGGAAAAAAAAATGGGGAGAGCGAAAGAAAGACAGAAAGAGTTTGAAGAGGCTTCAGTTACAGTGAACACAATATGACAAAGATGGAGACGGGGGGATGGGTGATTCCTTCCGTATTTTTAGAGAAGTGTCACTCTGGGAAAGACACAGGTGAGAGAGGAGAACTGGAGGAAGGGAGGAATGATCATGAGCAGGTGATACTGCCCTCTGGCAATGAGACAAATTACCACCTTTTCATTTTGGTCTCTTGTTTTGAGAGGTGGTCAAAGCTTATGCCTGCTTATCAGTGTTTCCCCTAGGCCTCAGCAGCAGGTGTAGTTCTCTAAGGGATTGTATAACGGTTCCAATATTTACAAGATTTAACTGTTATAATACCACTTATACAAACGATATCCAGTTTATTTTAACATCACATATAACACATTATTATGGTATATTTGGCCAGTGTCCCAGGTCTTTGATTTCCTAGCTGTGCTAGTTTGTTTGTTTGCTTAGTTAGTTTATTTGCTTTAATTATTCAGTGTTTTTGCACGATAAAATGACAAAATTATTATGTAAAAAAAAGTTCCCCCTGTAGGCCAGTTCCAAATATCTTTACACCATTTATTAAGAAATTAAAAGAGACTGTTTTTCAAACCTAAAAAGGTTTTTTAATAACTCTCTCTCTCTCTCTCTCACTCTCTCATTTCTCTCTATATATTCCTAATTTATTATATATTTATTTATTTATTATATATTAATGATTTATTCCTGATTTATTAATTGTGTAAATAGGACAAAAGTTGAACATTAGGATAAAATTAATTATTTATATACAGTATAAACATATACATATGTTTTGTCTGATGTACTGCTTTAAAAACTAAGAAAAAAAGAAGTAAATATAAAATAATATTAATATAAAAGTTATAGAATTATATGTATTATACAGTTCACTTATTTAGGTTACTGCATAATGTTTCATAGAAATATAAATATGTTTGTAAATAAGTTTGATAGATAAAATTTGGTTTATCTGCAAAACAAAGGGGGGGGGGTTAAGATTACAGTAATCAACAATACAATATGTATTGAGAAAAAAAAATTTTTTTTAAAAGTGAATTGGTTGGTTATCTCTTACTTAATGCAGTATAGCTTCACCATATAGTTTACCATACAGAGTCACTGATTTACTCATTTAACACTGGAACCAATGGCGAGTGATGACTGATGAATTATGGGTCACATTATAACCGTTGGGGTTGTCCTGACACTGGCCAAATAACCGTATTCTGGACCAAACTGGCAAAGTGTCTGTGTGAGCAGGTAACCATGCTCCGTAAACAGGGAGGGTGGGGTGTTGCCGTGCCATAACCCTTGGGTTTTCTCACAGTGAGATGAATCATCCTCGGTTGGTTATCCTGCTTCATGCCCCGGAGGCATCCTTAATCGCCCGCCCCCTCCTTCTCGCTCTCAGCCAGGCCACCGCAGATCCATTTACCCCTTCGACAGCAGTTACAAAACAGGCCTCTGAAAGGAGAGGACTTGCGTTACAGTTTCTGTGTGCATGCTTTTGCTCTTTTTAATTACCTTTTGTAAGATGCACTATATGGTTTCAGGCACCTGGGAGACCTTCATATAGAAAATACTATGGCAGTGTTTGCCTCGAGGCACTGTCGAGGGATGCAGTACAATAGGACAAACAGTCTGTACCCCATCAGGTTCTCTAGGGATGGAGAAGAGGCTTCCAGCAGCCCTTTGCGTCCCGCCACTGGATACTGACTGCCTACAGCAGGGTTTAGGCGGGATATATCCGTATAACAGGGAGCAGAGTGTAACTTTAGATTGTGGATGTAATATCAGTCCAAATGTTACAGTGTATGTCATCACAAATGCAGAGGGACACCTTTTCAGTTATGCTAATGCGCTTCTCTGATTGCCTTTGCACGCAATGCAGATCCTTGTGAACCAAACTAGGAAGGATTAACAAGGAAGTGTTTAAGTCTGTTGCTTCACCTGCTAAATTGTGTATTTACCTTTATTTACAGCTAATTTTATGCAACAAAAAAAAATTTGATGTACAGTAGTATTTCAGTACCACAAATCAAGTTTCTTTGGTTATGCTGTGTATTTTTTTTCTGTAATTCTTTAATGCTATAGTTTCATACATATTTTATTTTTATGCTGTGTCAATTTTATTCTATAATGCTATAATTCTATAATGCTATATTTTTATACAGATTTAATTTTTATGCTACCCAGGGCTGCATTTATTTAATCAAAAATACATTAAAACCAGTAATATTGTGAAATATTATTACAATTAAAAATAACAGCATATATTTTAAAAATGTTTTAAAATGAACTGAATTTTCAGCAGCCATTACTCCAGTCTTCAGTGTCACATGATCCTTCAGAAATCATTCTAATATGCTAATTTATTGCTATTTTTTGTTGTTATTATCAATGTTGAAAACAGTTTACCAGTTTCTTTGATGAATAGAATTTCAAATGAACAGCATTTATTTGAAATATAAATATTTTGTAATATTATAAATGTCTTTATTGTATTTTTGATCAATTTAATGCTTAATTGCTAATAAAAGAATGTAAAATAATATAAAAATTGTGTGTACAATATTTATTTTATTTAATGAAATAAAATAATTAGAAGGCTTTCATTTTTGGCAGCTCAAATTATGTGACAATTTAAAATTTCATTCATGAATCAGTACATTAGACTAATATACTAGTATCTATTAAAGATATACATTTGCCGTACTTATTCTATCTACAATTATGACCTACAATCAATATGTCGTTAGATTGAGAAAGTATGTTTTTCTACAGTGCCTATATATTGACATAAGGTACTATGTTAAACATTGCTTTTATAAAAGTAATAATAATAAAACGCATTACAGCTGTGCACCGTGACTTGATGACATGGTGTTTTGATAAAACTTGTCTGAACACTTGAAAGCTACAAGATCACAGACTCATTGATACAGAATGAGTCAAGAATTCTGAGAAAGACATGAATAATCAGTAAACAGACAGCGATGGAATATTTTGAACATTTCTGGCCCTCCATTGATCTGTAGCTGTCAGATAAAACTAAAGTGACATTTGAAATATAATAGTAAAATATGCCACAGAACATCACAATGCATATAATATTTCTTCTTAATCCACACTTTCCAAGGGTGTAAACAAGATTCCCAAATATTTAGAGTCTGCTTACATATTCCAGCCATGTTTCTGTGACAAATGTCTATGACGGCAATTACAGTATGTATCATGGTCAGAGCTATCATGGTCCTGACAGGATGTTTGCTACGTCGGGCAGGATGCCAGCATGTGCCACATTTGGAGAAAAAAAAATAGGGGAAGCACAAATGAAAACATTTTTTGCCAGTGGCTGTGAACATTTGCGATCGGGAACTTTATCACAACCTGCAGCAGTAATAGTGTAATTAGTTGTTGGTTTTTCTCTTCATGTGGTCCTGCTCGATCTTTATCATAGGCGCCATTTCGAGGGCTTGTTGAAAATGGTGATGTGCAGTGAGCTGGGTCTGGTCAAGTTGTGTGGTCTGTGATGGGAACTGGCACGCTGTTGCTGCCGGTCTGTTTGTTTAAGAGGTTGCTTGAGCTCCCGGTTGTGTCACATGCCTGTCACAACTCATTTGCTGGACACTAGGGACCTAAATGGCTCCAATACTCCAGTGACTGTCTTCGCAAAGGAGAGAGTGGCCTACCCTTTCTCATGCTCAAAGGATCAAAGAGAAAAGCATGTCAGTTCTACATAAGAATACATAGGTGGGAATCCCGGGGGGGTCTAGGGGGACAGGACCCCCCCTATCTGAGGGTTGTCCCCCCTAAAAATATGATTAAAAACCACGCTGTGCATTGTAAATAACAATGTTTTATACTTTAAATAATTGTGGTAGTAAAACAACACAAATGGGGCAAAAATGCATTTTACGTTTAGAAACATTTTGAGTCTCTCCCTCCCTTGCCTCAAAGTGCTTTGGTCCAAATGCCTGCTTTCCTCTTTTACATCACCTACACACACACAAGTCCGGTGAGAGAGAACAAAGCAAATAGTTGTGGAAATCCAGTAACTAAGGCTGTCAAGGCTATTTTATTCACTTAAACATCGGATAAAGTGATTATTTTCTCTTTAATACAGATGATGCCAGTGTATTTTTCGATGAGGCCGCTATGTTAGCAATAATAACATTACCTGCTTGAGGGAAAGGGTTGCCAGGTTTTCATAACAAAACCTGCCCAATTGCTACTCAAAACTAGCCCAAACTATCTGCGTTTCGAGGGGGTCCCCCGGTAAAAATCGCGTTCCAGGGGCTAAAGTACACGTTATTGGGACTTGGCAACACTGTGACGGATAGTAATGTCTACAACGGACACGAGCACTGTCACGGCGCGACCACAACTTTAAGTTGTCTAATTTGGCACGGTCTCCCTGCTGCACTAATAGTAAGCCATTCCTCTATGTATACATATCCTTACAAGTACAAATTTAACTGTATTATTTGTGTCCCCTTCAAAAATTGCTCTTGAGAAATTTTGTTTATTGTCCCCCTTATGTATTAAAAGACTTTTTGAGTAACACTGGAGAAAACAAATCTTTTTACAGTCCAGAATTTAAATTAGTGTTACTTTGACGCACGTGCACCGAACAAATCATTAAATTTTTTTCAGGAAATGAAAAAGCGCGACATATCGCTGTGTAAACGCTTCAGTCCTAATGGCAGTGCGGAGCGCGAGTGAGTGCGATCATCCCTTCATCTTACTTCTATTTTTAACGCGAAACAAACATAAATGAATGCCTCGTGTAATCGCACAATCAGTGTTTCACTCGCGGAAATATGTGATTAAAACAGCTTGTAAACAAAATGTAATGTAGCATTTCATTTAGCCTACCTCAGGCAAGTCATCAGTGTTCACAGCTCATTAGTTCAGAGAAATTAAGTCTAGAAAAACTTGTGATATTGATACGCAAAAATGGACTTTGGTGTGCATATGATACGCACGTTTGGCGTGCATATAATACGCAGTTTTCGCATACATATACGCATATACCCCACAACCCTAATCCTACCCATTGCGTAGCATATACACGCCAAAGTCAATTTTTGCGTATCTGTACCACATGTTTTTGTTTTTACTTGGTGTACTGTTTATACAGCACTTTCATGAGATTGGGTTGAAATATTAGACTATATAGCTGCTCGTTATATTTTAACTTTGCCTGTTAGTGATGTCTTAATCATTTAATGTATATTTAAATAATTATTTTATCAAAAAAGTTATGACAACCACTGTGTAAATGATTATATTTCAACAACAAATAGAAATTGTATAATTTAGAAGTTCATTTAAAAACGGCATTGAGTGCAATTTAGGCCTACATGTTTGCATACAATTTTTTTATTTTGTTATTTGTGTGTTGATTATTATAGTTAAAAATTAATAGTAATTAAATTTAAGTTTGGGCACTGTTGTTAATTGTAACCTTATAGTAATGTAAAAGGGCTCCCTATAGTTTACAGCAGAAGCTTGGTAGATTTTTTTAAAATTATTTTATGAGGTAGATTTAAAGAAAATTTTTATTATAATTGAATTGATTTAAAGAAAGAGCAGTTTGTTCAGTAAAACATTGTATTAAAAAAAAAAAAAAAAATTATGTTTAGTATTTTTTCCTCCTGCTGTACCGACCATAACCATACCGAACTGTGACGTCAAAACCGAGGTACTTACCAAACCATCATGTTTGTGTACCGTTACACCCCTACTATTATGAGAAATAAAGTTGTTAATGCAAGGAACACTACCTTTTTTAATAAGAGTTTTGATGTTTTTGAGGGAAGACTGTAATGCTGACCAAGGCTGCATTTGTTTAATCTATAAATACAGTAAAAACAGTAATATTGTGAAATTATTACTAGTTAAGAAATTATTACATTGCTCAAGAAACATTTCTTATAATTATCAATATTAACAACAGTTGTGCAACTTTTTGTGGAAACTGAGATGATTTTTCAGGATTCTTTTACGAATAGAAAAAAGAAAAGCATTTATTAGAAAAATAGATTTTTGTAATAATGTTGATCAATTTAATGCATTATTGCTGATTTAAAGTATTAATTTATTTCAAAAAAAGATAATTATTTTATTTTGAGATGGAGAACAGTCTTCCATAGTTAACCACTAAAATATAATAATTATAATATAAACGTCTATTAAATGTCTGTTGAATGTGGAATATGCAGCTGAGCTTGCCTTGAGGTTTCTTACATAATCATGAAGTTTTCTCCACATCTTTCATGTCTGGTTTGCAGTCCAATAGTTTTATTATTGTATTTGTCACAAACACCACATTTGCACTTTATTATTATTATTATTATTATTATTATTTGTAGGGAGATTTTGCCAATATGCTTTATGGATTCTAGGTCAGGTCAGGTTCTTGCAGCATATTGCTCCGTTAAGGTTTAATCAGCAGTAATCACTTCACTACAGACCAGAGTGACCAAGGCGGGCTGCGATAGAGTCCTGGCTCTAACTGAAACACAAGAGGGGATGGAGAGATAACACCTCAAACTCTCTCAGCTCTATTAGACATGTGAAGTGCACTCTCGCTTTCCTCAGAATGGGCTGATGATATACATGCCCATCTGAAGGTTGAGGAATCTTCATCTGGTTTCCTGTTCTTACACTGCTGACCATCACTTGAGCTGTGCTCACTTTCCAGGACAATGTCTTGGTAAGATGACCCAACCAGGGCAGTTGAAGTCAGTTTTATCAATTAGCACCCTAGAGTTTTTTTGAGAGATAGCTAGAGTTTCCAGATCTTGTGGCCATCAGATCAACTCCACTGCTCATCCCACCAAGGGCTAAATGACCCTTCCTTATAAAGACCTGAGGATTGTGAAATGCTGTTATCTGACTGTTGAAGAACAGCTGAGACAAGGGCCAGTTCAGACTCTCTTATCTCTGGTGGACTCATTACACTCATATCCTTGGGTAAAATAAACTGCTGCACTGTAGCATCAGCATGAAACAAGTGGTGCTTTTTTGATGTATGCGAGTCATTTAAATCATTTGTTTTTGGGATGTTTATTTTTAGTTAAGTTTAAACGTTTCATTTTGAATAAGCTGATTTGGTGCTCAAGAAACATTTCTTATCATTAACAAAGTTGGAAAGAGTTGTGCTGCTGTATATTTTTATGATACATTTTTCAGCATTCGCTGATGAATAATAAAAAAAAAAACATCTATTTGAAATATAGTTTTGTAATAATGTTAAAGTCTTTACTGTCATGTTTGATCAACCCTAACCTAATGTTTTGTTTTGTTTTGTTTTTACTCTGAGATGGAAGTAAGCTTCTGTAATTGTCAACTAAAATATAATAAGAGTTTAATTAATTCTAATTAAAATATAACTTAAATGTTCACTGAATGTTGAATATGTGGAATTATTTCTTACATAATCAGACACATTTCTTTCTTGAAAACAGTAGTTTGCAAACATAGCATTAGTAATGCATTTGTCAGACACAGCACATGTGCGCTTTATTATTTTTATTATTTGTAAGGAGATTTTGCCAATAATGTAAAATGTTTTATGAATTCCAGGATGTTTATTTGCTCATGATATTTGTTTCACTCTGCAGTAGTCGCAAACCACTGCTTTTAACACATTCATTATTTTATTTTATTGTATTATTTATAATGGTGTGATATATGTGTATCACTAAGTCTGGGAAAAGGTGCTGTAGAAAAGCTAAAAATAACACTATTGTTTATAATGTTTACATTACTGACATTTTTTTATTACTAACATAAGCTCTGTGAAAATTCCTCTTCCCTGTTCCGCACAAGTGTCACATGTTCTAAACACATGCAACATTTTTTAATAACGCTCTTGTTCTTTCATTTTTCTATTCTGCCTTTGTCCTTCACCGCACTGACAGTAGATCTCTTTAGGCAATATAGGGTGGTTCATTTTAGGAGTCTGCCATGTGAGAGGGCTCGTCGCCAAGCTCCATGCCGCCCACAGAAACATACGCTTGGCCCTCTTCTTCTTTTTCAGTCAGCAGACAAATTGAAAGTAGATTATTGTTGGTGTGGCTTCTGGCTGACCTGGCACTAGTCCATGTCAGGAATTCCTGAGATGTGTGTGTCGGGAAGACCACCCTTTGCCCCCTGTAGATAAAAGTCCTGCTTTGTTCCCAGTGAGTTCTCTCTCTGCTGCTTATCCTGCTTGGCTATACTTGACATCAGCACAGGGAAAAGAGAAGACGGCTATGTGCCAAGCAGAAACTCCTATTTGAGGTGCAAAATAATGGTGTTGGGGAATGTGCACAATGACCGTTGTTCTTTTGGTTTCGGTGCTTCTTTAGAAGCAGATATTTCGCTAATTGCTTGCATATGAATGCAAAATGAAAATAGAGATTACTCCTTGCTGGATTATATTTAATTACCATTACTATTTGAGGTAATGGTGATAATTTTGATTATAGCAGATAATACTTTTCTTATACTTAGAGCAATGCACAATTTAAAAGATACAGTAGTTCTTCCAAAACTGACTCATTTACTCATCTTCATGTTGTTCCAAACCTACATGACTGATGTTCTTCTGTGGATCACAAAAGAATATTATATATATGTGACCCTGAATATGTGTCCACAAAATCAGTCTTAAGTTGATGGGGTATATTTGTAGCAATAGCCAAAAACACATTGTATGGGTCAAAATTATTGATTTTTCTTTTATGCCAAAAATCATTAGGATATTAAGTAAAGATCATGCTCCATGAAGATACGATTTTCTCAATATTTTGATTTTTTTGCACCTTCAGATTCCACATTTTCAAACAGTTGTATCTCTGCTGAATTTTGTCCTATCTTAACAAACCATACATCAATGGAAAGCTTATTTATTCAGCTTTAAGAGGATGTGTACATCTTAATTTCGAAAAATGGATCCTTACAACTGGTTTTGTGGTCCAGGGTCACATATTGTCCATACAATGAAAGTCATTAGAGTTCAGTGTTGTTTTGGACACTACTGGCTTTCATTTTATAAACAAAAACAGTCGAAACATTCTTCAAAATGCCTTCTTTTGTGTTCCACAGAAGAAAGTAAGTCATTCAGGTTTGGAACAATGTGAGGGTGAGTAAATGATGGGACAGAGCAGCCCCGGTCTTGTCCGGTCAGGTGTGAACGGGCCTTCGGTGAGTGTGAAGCGACCGTTAGGCTCCCTGGAGTCTCTCAGAGTTATTAGCAGCTCAAAGACCTGACTGCTCCCAGCCAATGCAGGACTAGTTCCACTGGTTTAAGCCTGAAAACACCCAGGACTGCTTAGAAATAAGCTAACTGTCAGAACGGGGCTTTTCCTGAATGTCTGCTTGTCATATTGAAGTAGAAAAATGCATTTCCACACAAAAGGAGCGAAACAGAAGTGCATATTCAAAACGAAACGCTTAAAAAAAAGATTTGCATTTTGTAATCTGGTCATTTTTACTGCAGAATCAATCATTGATAATTGTATAAGTTGTCTTGATTGATGTGTGGAGAGTATTTTAAGGTTCTGTGAGTCTGAACATGCTGCTCACAGCATGCGGTTTCTTTTCAGCTGTGATTTGTTAGTTGTCATGTAAGTCCAGCCCAGGACTAGAGTAAACCTAAGTGCTAAAATCCCATAGCAACTATTTGCCTCAAATATTTGGCTGTGAAATACGTTAATGACCGCACTCTTATCAGCCTGATAATGGTTAATTAGTTCTACTTAATTAACCTGGTAATTCTGATTAATATCTTTTTAATCTCATTAAGTGCTCATCGGCGCAAATGATGATATTCGCAGTCTGATCCCACAAATCATTTGCAAGAAACTCTCCATTGTAAACAAAGGAGGAATTAATGAATGCAGCCTCATGCTGGTGGCTGGGTGTTTAAGGAGAGAGCTATTAAATGGTGTGAAGATATTTATACCCATCTTGTGTGCACAAGGGCATTTAAATGTTAATATGGCAATATGATATCACGCACATCATTTATGTTTGGTTCTTTATATACAATATAGTTCAGGTTTAGCCAAAGGACATACTGTTCCATTATTACCTATAGAGAGGTCACTTATTGTAAAAGGATTTAGAACAGGTGACTTTTTTAAACTGATGAATAATTGTTGAAAAACATGTTTTTTTCTGTCTCTCTCTCATCGAACCTCCAGGGTGCTAACAGATAAAACCTACTTCAACTGCCCCAGTTGGGTCGCCTTACGGAGACTGTGCCGTACACATTGTGTGGGAAACTCAAGTAGCATCGCTCACAATAGCAGGTCTATTTCATACATCCACGAGTCTTCTGTTGTGCTCATTTTGGGTTGAAAGCCTGCAGGTATTGACGCTATGTTTTGGTTACACAATACGCAACATTGTTCCTCTTTTTCGAGGGATATTATGTGTAATGCTACGGCTTGTCGAGCCCAACCTGTTACAATTGGAGAAAGTGTGAGGGCTGTAATCACGCAGCTGATCAATATCTGACACTGATGTATCCGCTGAAATGTGGCATTTATTTACTTTGTGCACAAACTGTGGTTGTCCCATTGCGTTGTAATCAGAGGCTCTCTCCTTACCGTTCAAAGATCATGTCGAGCACTTCCATTTATTCCCATTTTTCCATTTATTTTTTGTCAATGGATGAATGGGCCAGGAGAGAGCAATGACAATGGCGGAGTGCAGGTCTGTCAGAAGTGAAAGGCATTATGCAGACAGGTGAGCTCATAGCACGGGTTTCCCTCCAATGCATTTTTCCACATTCTTTACAGTAGAAGTCACCCCTGATGAATGAAAACATGGCCCACCATGTGCAGATGGACAAAGGCTGTCGTTTCATGGGCAGGTGTTATTTCTTTAAGCTGCGGTGAGTGTTTTCCCTCTTATTCAGATGTCACAACTACTGCAGTTTTACAAAACAGCCACTCAAATGCATAAAGACACATGAACCAACATTTGCTAATTGTTCAGTGGAATGTGTGATGACAATAGATATTTTTTTCTGTATAAAATGTTTTTGCTGGTCGATTTCCAGATTTGATATTCGATTCATTGTATCCTGGCTGTTCAGTTTCTCAGGAAAACATTTCAAAACAGCTTATGTGAGATAACCTACATGACAAAAAACTAAAAGCTTCACTCTTGTGCATACTTAAAAGAATAGGTCAGAGAAATAAATGAAATTCAGTCATCATTTACTCACCATCATTTCCATACGATGAAAGTCAGTGGGGTCCAAAGCCTTTTTTTTTTTTTTTTTTTAAAAAACTTTTTTTTGTGTTCTTTGTGTTTATCTTATTTTGTGTTCTTTGTGTTGCTTTTATTCAAAGCGGCTTACAGTGCAGTTTTATTCAAAGTATACTTCATCAGTTTATGCATTCCCTGGGAATCAAACCCATGACTTTGGTGTTGCTAGCACTGCTACTGCTTGAGCTACAAGCAAAAGAAATAAAGTTTGGAACAACATGAAGGTGAGTAAATGACGACAGTATTTTTTTTATTTTGCGCTAACAATCTCGTTAAGTCACCTGAATAGTGTGGTTAAGCTGTCTCAAACACCAAAATGTGTGTAAATTGCTCATACAATTATTTTAATTACTAATACATTTGTCACTGGCATGCACATACAGGTCCTGATGGCTGAGTATGAATGCGTCATGGAATTCTGTTTGGAAAGTAGAAAAAAAAGATGGCATGTGAGAGTACAAGGCTGTATGGAACGGCTTCTCTTGTGGACTTTTGACCCCAGACACATGCAGTCATTCATAGAGACAAGTTTTGTGTCCCCAGACAAGAGTTACTCCAAAGCAGGCAGAAGCAATTACACTTGGAGACAAAGAGGCCTCCAGGGGAGATGAGAGACATGGAGCAGTGAGTGGGAGAAACTGAGCAGCTACTGGAAGTTAACTGTGCGGATATGTGTTGATATAGATGTGAATATACTGGATATACAGTGGGTACGGAAAGTATTCAGACCCCCTTAAATTTTTCACTCTTTGTTATATTGCAGCCATTTGCTAAAATCATTTAAGTTAATTTTTTTCCTCATTAATGTACACACAGCACCCCATACTGACAGAAAAACACAGAATCGTTGACATTTTTGCAGATTTATTAAAAAAGAAAAACTGAAATATCACATTTAAGGGGGTCTGAATACTTTCCGTACCCACTGTATCTGCTGGGCTACAGTTTTATATCACATTACTTTATTGACTTGAGTAAATCACAATTGGGAATTGGAAATGTCATTTAAAAGGCCCTTTTGTCATTCATTGCAATACACTTCCTACAAAAAAAAAAAAGAATGTCTGAGATTTATTTTAAATTATATCAGTTTTCATTCTTCACATTTCACACAGTCTTATTTTTCCTTTTTTTCCCCTCATGATTATCCATATGCCTGGTCCACACCCTTAATAGATTATGTGCTGTTTCTCCTTTGACAAATTAGCAAAGGTACAGTTTCGGTGTTGCTTTTTCAGTACATGGAAAAGTATTTATGTTAGATAGCGGTGAGTTTCACCTCCTGCTCGGGTGATGGGGGATAATTACTATTCTGGAGTCTTTAGATTAGATTGTAATTGAAAATCCAAGTGCCTGAGTGAAAAGCCTGTGCAGAAAGACAAACAGAGGGAAAGGCAATTTAGGCCATCAGCCACAGTAAATACAGTGCCACCTTTACAGAGTTTACCTCTATAAACCAATGTAGCAGCTCGAGCATCAGTATAAGCTGAATTTTTCTCTTAGTTCATGTGCTGTGTGGGCATTCAGACCACCTTTGTGTCGACAGAGGTTTTGTCCTCACCTGTACCGTGTCTTGTCTGAGACCCTGCAATGGGTCTCGGTCTTTATCATGGTCCAGTGGAAGTGAAAGGACTTGTTCTTTTGTCGTTCTTGTGTGCTAGACAAGCACAGGAAGATCGAGTGGACGACTCTGATGGTGGTCGGTGCAGTGGACACAAATATTTGCTCCTGTGTCCACACAAATTTGTCTGGGTGGTTGAGTCGCTGAGCGATAGGTAATTAGCTGCACTTAGACACCACAGAACAATGAAAGGGAAAGGAGCAGATCTTCTATTTAAAATGATTTTTTATTTTATATTTAGGATTTTCTAAAAATTTTATTTATTTGTTATGTAATAATATGCCATAAAATCACACATTAATGTAATGTTTACACAGGTTTGTATGTGGATTCAATGTGGAAGTTATAGCACAAGCAGCTCGATTTTTTTCTTTTTTGATGGAAACAATTGATTGTGGGTGTGCACTGTGCAGTGACTGACTCAGCCATTAGTCAGAACATTTAACAGTGAAATGGAGAGGTATAATAACAAGTGATTTTTTTAAACATGTGATGAAGGGACC
This sequence comes from Sinocyclocheilus anshuiensis, assembly GCF_001515605.1. Lineage (NCBI taxonomy): Eukaryota > Metazoa > Chordata > Actinopteri > Cypriniformes > Cyprinidae > Sinocyclocheilus > Sinocyclocheilus anshuiensis. Next base: position 830,347 of record NW_015549572.1, read on the forward strand.
TTGTGTACCCTGAAGGGCACTTCTTCTCAACATGTCTTAAAGAGTGCTGCTACAACTTGCCTGTTTGTCTTTAATACAGAAGCGATAAATAGATCTGTATGCATGAATTCAGGTTGGAATCTGTTGGGTCAGTGTTTGATTGTCCATCCATGAGAAAGTGCAGAAATGACTCCAGTCTCATTTACACGTATCAGTGCAAGCAAAGTCATGTTATGTTAACTGAAGATGAGCATCAATGCAAAAAAACAAAAACACGCTGATGCCATTATACTGTACGTGAGCATATATGGGTGTAAACAGGAAAGTGTAAACATTTGCTGTCATGCACATATATACTTGACAAAGATCACGTATCATTCACAAGCCATAAGTGTGTGAGGGTGGAGACTCTGGAATTGTGTTCCTTCATAAAATCAACATTTGTCCCTGACATTTTTCAAGCGACAGCTGAAAACTCACCTCTTTCGTCACTATCTGACTTCATCCATCCTTAAAAAAAAAGAAATCTTTTTCTCTCTTCTTTCATCTTTCTCTGTCTAGCTTGTACTTATTTGAACAATGCTTGTCTATTTGCCTCTTTAAGATGAATCGCTTTATGTATTCCCCAATTGTAAGTCGCTTTGGATAAAAGTGTCTGCTAAATGAATAAATGTAAATGTAACATTTTCTTTATCTGATCTCCCTAAAAATCTAACAGAAAGGCTTGCATGCCTTAGACAGACTAAATATGCACTAATCTTCTGATCTATCTGTTAAAAAGCATGGTTTGTTTTACACAAACGTTATGAAATGTTTTCATTTAGAAAATAAATATAAGTGTTGCTCACACAGCTTCAGTTCATTATGACTAATGAGTATAATATGTGTTAAATATATCATCAAAAGTAAATCTCTATCTCTCTCTCTCTGTGTGTGTGTGGCTGAAGATTGTTCTATCCTGCTCCACAGGTACTGTTTACTGTTTAGTAATTAAACTAAAGTTTAATTAAAATCAAATGTGGTACAGTCTATTAAAGCAGTATTTTTGAAACTGACATATACAGTGTCATTTTGTGTATTATGTTATCAGGGAAATGCTATAAAAACCAAAGAGGAAATTCTAAATAATTTCATGTAAACACAACTCGTATAGCCAGGGGCATTTTAGGGAGGAAACACATTCATTATGTTCTTTTACAATATTGTAAAACTATACAGGAAATACATTAAAGTCACTCAAATAAAAATGCCTTTGTCAGTGTTATGGTGAAAGCCAGATTGTATGAGATTAAATTTTTTATTTATTTATGTCCCCTACATACCTGGTGCATCAGTACTTTATTCCTTTTATAAAATATTTGGCATATACAGGCCTATCTGTTCTTCTGTTAAACAAGTGCATTTTTATCCATAATGGTAATCTAGCTTCACTCGAAAATCAGTTAAACTGGACATTGAAACAATTTCTCAGGCCAAATTAGGCATCATGTAAATAGCTGAATGTCTCCAGGAAGATGGTGTCCTGTCTGCCAATCTGCAATCTCCTTAATTGTGTTTAGAAAACAACAAAGGGGGGAATACTCCCGTTCCTTTATACACAAGGACAAAGCAAAATATAAAATGTATATAGGAAAATCCATCCAAAAACATAGGCAAAATATAGGCAACTTGGAAAATTTAATGGTATCATATATAGCGCTCAAATAAACTTGATGTGCCTAATAATAATAATACACCAACATATGTAACATAGGCTATGATAAAACATTATAAATATTTGTATTATGTATATAGTATATTCTGCACTGAAGTGGAGACTGCAGTTCGGTATCTTGGGTATTTCGCACGTCTGTTGCTGTCTCAGTTGTAATTTTTTACAATTCAAATAAATACACTTGTACTTTGCTTGCGCTGGGGAAAAGGACACCCTTTGTATTTCAGGAAATTCTATCCATTTCCATTTCCACCTCGCTCTAGACAATGCGATTGTACCGGACTCTGAATTACGTAGTAAGGGTAAAAATAACTGGACTATATAAACCGACAGAATCAGGTTGTACAAATGCTGCTGGTTTGCGCGCGCAGAACAGGAGAAACAGCACGCGCAAAACGTTTCCATATTTCTCTGCAAATAGTTAGCTTACGGCTATGAAATATTTTAAAGTATTTTTAAATACTGTTTTTCGTTCTATCTACACTTTATTTGTGTCAGGGTCAGGGATGTTAAAATGTCTCGTCCTTGACATCAGGTGGAATAGAGTTTTTGGTTAAAGCTGCCCACCTTGTCTCTAAACATAAGCCCGAGAGCATTAGGCCATTCATTTGCATTTTAATCAACTGAAAGAGGAGGTCTATTGACTCAGAGATCATTAACTAACATGTACCTGCATTGTTGAACATTGAGATTATCATGTTGTTTCGATGGCTCCGAGATTTTACTGCTGGTTGTTCAAATGCTAATTAATTCTGGAGAAATTAATACCTATATCAGACACATGAGATCAGGTCCATTTAAATACGAATGAAGCGGTGAAACTCACAACAATGTAGCTGGTTTATTGAAACTTTTGGTTCCATGTTATATAAATTATGTTTGATTTATTTTTATTTTCATCTGGTTTTGTTTTGCATTATTTGCAGACCCTATAATATTTTACGATTTTTTAAAAATATAATTTACCAAAATTATGTTTAAACGGCCCTCCAATAAACTACAATTAGTCTCACCGAGCAGGGGGTTTGTGGCGCCCCCTTCAGAAATAACACTCATTATTCAGAAACTGAAAGAAACTTGGGGGAAAAAATCCAATAAATTACAAATCCGATAGGCTATAGTATCACTTGCATAAGCAAAATTATTTGGATGTGAAAGTGTTTGTCGTTGAATCATAGCCTATGATTATATGATATGAACTGAATTATCATTAAATATAGTGTGATTACATTTTTACAATGAAATCACAATAGGGTTTTTGACATTTTAGGGTGTTTGAATCTTTATAATTTATCCTGTAGAACATACAGTATTTAAGCAATCTTCGTAATTTAATGGAATAAGGAGATACGGTTAATTAAAGGCCAAATTATCAATTGTGCTTTGACAATATTGACATGTTGTTAAGGGTAGCCAGAGTAAACCTGATAGGCTACAACTACATGAGCAACGTCACGAAAGCACGCCCACGCGACATTCAGACCCTCCTTATAATCGGACAGGTAGGCAGCCAGTCAAACGAATTACAGACGCTTTGTCTATCTCGGACTGAATGAGAGTGAACAGCCACTGAGTTCCCTAACATTTGCAACATGGCTCTTGCAGATGCGATGTTGCCTTCGATAAATACTTTTGCAAGTAACCAGATGTTAGACGAAAAGCAGTCTGCAATTGTTCGGGTGAGTTCAGCTTTTCATTTAAATTTAAGGTATAGGCTATTTCAATTGTATTTTGCAGCCTTTGAATTATGAGGGTATGGTGTAGGCTAGGTTCTAAACGTATATATATATATATATATATGTTTAACTAATCACGGGAGTTACAAGTGATTGATTAATAGAGCTATTACAAATCGTGTTCGTATGAAGATGAAAGTGCATTCGTTAGAATTATTATCCTACTGTACATCAGCAAAACATAAATAGCATAGGCTAGGTTCTAAACGTATATATATATATATATATATATGTTTAACTAATCACGGGAGTTACAAGTGATTGATTAATAGAGCTATTACAAATCGTGTTCGTATGAAGATGAAAGTGCATTCGTTAGAATTATTATCCTACTGTACATCAGCAAAACATAAATAGCATAGGCTATACCGTCATTATTTAGCGCTTAATTGTACATTAAAATTTCAAGACCATAGCAAGATTACAAAAATAAATAAAAAAAGTTAAACAAAGTAAGATAGGTTAGTTGACGACGTTTGGCTGTGTTGTGAATCCCAGTTGCGCCGAACATTTAATTTTTTAAGTTATCTCCCCTGAAAGTCATTATTCACGCACTGTACAAGTATGCTACATTTTTATAAATAGTATGTCTGTTTAGTAGGCCTATATATTTTTTAAATAATTTGATGGTTTAATCAAGTCTTACCCGATTTTTTCCCCCCTTCAGGACTGGAAAGTTGACCCAACTAAAACTAGCGCGACAGTTGGAGACGTGAGACCCCTCATCGAGGTGGAGTTCAGCATTGTTGAATCTCCACCTTTGGCCAAAGACGAGGATGATCTTTCCAAGTTTTTGGATCTAGAGTTCATCCTGTCTAACTATGTCACGTCGGACAACGACAACTCAGCGCAGCAGCCGCCCGCCTATTCTCTACCGGAGTCCCCAGAAAGTTGCAGCACCGTGTACGACAGCGATGGATGTCACCCGACGCTGAACGCGTATTGTGGCAACACCTTTAACGCGCGTCCCGGTCACAGTCTGGTAGCCGAGTTGTTTACTCCGGACGTGAATTATCACAGCGACTCGCATGAATATATTTTAAAAGGTCATTTAGACAGGCTGGATTACACTGAACTAAGGGCTCTGAACTCTCGAAACCAGGCACATGTGTCCAATTCCAATAACGTGGGATACAAAATAAAGAGTGAAAACCACGAGCAATCCTGCATGATGGTAAACGACTACGTGGGCCATTATTATGGACAGCAGCAGCACCAGGCTTATGGGCATCACGTGCAACAAGGTGTGCCTCGGGACATTTTAGCGAGGAAAGACTGCATCCTAACAGATATGAACTCTCACCATCATATTGACATTGCACATCAACAGCAGTTCATTAATGGCGCGCCTTTTCTACCTCAGTACGCCCAGCATCAGCAGTATCACGGACATTATAACATGTTTAGCGAACCATTGCGGGCAAATCACCCGGCCATGCCAGGTGTGATGCTGACTCCACCATCCTCACCCCTCCTGGGATTTTTAAACCCAGAAGACAGCAAGCCAAAACGAGGGCGTCGGTCATGGGCACGAAAGCGGACAGCGACGCACAGCTGCGAGTTCCCCGGATGTGGGAAAACATACACGAAAAGCTCCCATTTGAAAGCGCACATGCGGACACACACAGGTATGTTGGGGAGTTTTATAGGCTACATGTTGTTTTAACTTCATTTCTCACTATAAACCGTTTAACCAAAGTTTGTACACAATAATAAACGTTTCCTCCCGTTCTGTTGACAGGTGAGAAGCCCTACCACTGCAACTGGGAAGGCTGTGGCTGGAAGTTCGCCAGGTCAGATGAGTTGACGCGCCACTACAGGAAACACACCGGACACAGGCCGTTTCAGTGCCACCTGTGCGAGAGAGCTTTCTCCCGCTCAGATCATCTGGCTCTGCATATGAAAAGGCACATGTAAAAAAAAGAGAGAGACTATATGTATTTTAAACGACGAAAGGATTTTATATTGTTAAGACAATTCCTATTTTGGGACAGCAGTTATATGTGAATAGCAGTATAATGTCATTTGATTTAAATTATGACAGTATTTAATAGAAGGAAATTCTTGTTCATTTAGAAGGTAAATTATGTAGTGCTTTCCCAGATGTATAAAAACGGGGCAGGACCCAAACTTTTGTAAATATATATTTTTTTATTCTCCATTTATACATTTGTATTAAGTCAGGGAGTATTTTTTCATGGATTTCCAGAAGAATGAAAAACATTGTCTTTTTTTGTATACTCGGCCTTTTCTCTCATTTCTTTATGTTTCTTGGTGAGTTACCACCGTGAATTGTATTAAAACTATATCTACGCAAGAACATATAGCACAAATCATTTTTACTCCATTAAACACTGGGCAAAATAAGTAAAGCGTCATGTAAATTTATAATAGAATAATAATAAAAAATATAAAATCAAAAGGTCTACACTCTTCTACATATATTTAGATTTGGCCATTACTGTCTACAATGTAACTAAGCCACTACTTATTCTTACTGTTACCAAAACTAAAATCAAGCAATTAACTTATGTAACATCACCATCATTGTCAACAATTATAATAATCACAAATGTTGTAAAAAAAAAATAACTTAAGCAGTTCAGAACACAAATATTCTGCATCGTGTTACTGCTACTATTCTTGAAAAGCTACAGTATATCGCCCTCTACTGTCTAAAAATAGGTAGGCAGTTTAGTCAGAATTATTTTGAATGACCTGAATTAATGATTACAAGAGGCACGTGTGTCAGTTTATGATCAAACAAATTGTCTACAACAAAAGCCAGAAGTTCAGCAATACCTAGAAACTGTTCATAATTAAACAAGAGATCTGTTATTAGTGTAAAGTTTTTTTTATTATTAAATCTGTATTTGTTGATTTAATTTATTTAATTGTAATTTTGTAGCTTTTTTGCCTCCTTTCTTAAATCTGCCTTTATATACTACCTGGCTATTGTAAAATTCTAAGAGATTCAATAAAGAGAAAACAAATTTACAACAAAAGTTTTAGTGCAGTCTCCCTCTGCTGACAGGAAGTCACACTACATCAAAACACCTTGCTTTGTTCAGCTACATAATGTCGAACATAAAACAATTACTTTCCATATTCAGATACATATTGAAATACAATGTCAAAAGACATTTCAGCAATTGCACAATGCAATGTCGTACAGCAGAGTTTATAATATAATCATTGGGTCATTCTGTGTCAACTCAACCAAAGACCCCTCTGCTAAAAAAAAAAAAAAAGTTGGTTAATGGTGAAAGAAAATCATAAATTAAGAAGAAAGCCTAACTAGTTAATAGATGTTGGCTATATATTTAGTGCTTAATTCATTTTGTAGAGGGGGGTTAAAATGATGATGATTTTGATTTGAAGCCAAATTACAGGTGGGTAAAAATGACTTTAGAAAGAAGGCAGAATCATTATGTTATTTTAATACAGTGACTGGTAGGCCTATTAGTAAAATATGTTGACTTTAGCAATCTTTGTTGCATTAAATGCCAATGGTGACCAGTGTTGGGGAAAGTTACTTTTAAAAGTAATGCATTACAATATTGCGTTACTCCATAAAAAAGTAACTAATTACATTACTTAGTTACTTTTTATGGAAAGTAATGCGTTATGTTACTTTTGCATTACTTTTTAAATCTGGACAGGGGTTGCTTGTTTGATTTTAAAATAACTATTTTTGGCAAATATAAAAGCCTTTTCACACCAAAAGTGAAATGAATAAGCCTCAGACTGAAGGGAAAGTAAATTTCCGT
>NW_015549572.1:837732-840314 GCF_001515605.1 Sinocyclocheilus anshuiensis
AAATTGGAAAAAAAAGTAACTTGCGTTACTTATTTGAAAAAGTAACTCAGATATTCTCTTGTAAATTAAAAAGTAACGCGTTACTTTACTAGTTACTTGAAGACAGTAATCTGATTACATAACTCGCGTTACTTGTAATGCGTTACCCCCAACACTGATGGTGACAGTTCAAAAATGGAAAAAAGTTTGCATGCCTTTAACTCAAGACGTATTAAAGATATCTTAATATCCTTTGATTTTTGACCACTGAAATCGTGTACAATTTAACAATTTATTGTTTAAATCTTTCTGAAGTCATTTTACTCCCCAGTAATCTGACTCCAAGTTGGAAATTGTCTTTTTGACCCCCCTCTACCAAAACGTGGATTACTCACTAAATATACATCCATGACATTTATTATTTTGGGTTTCACGACTATTTATGTTTGTTAAAATGTTATCAAAACCAAAAATTTGAGCCGGGGAAGTTTCTGAAATTTGGTTGATTTGACACGGAATGTTTAATTAGTCATTTGGTAAAGTTTATCCGAAGGTATCAATTTCTACCACGAGATGGCAGTCTTTCCTTCGCTTTGTCTCTGATATTACACCAGCTGATGCAATGCCAAGCATAGTTGAGCACACATTAGGCTACACTAACAAAGATGCTGCAAGTGTTCAGAGGTACTGGTGAGCAAGATAAAACTTTAAAAACATATTCATCTAACTTTGGGCTATAGCAAGAATTCATTTCAATGTTTTTAAAAGTAACTGTATTGCTCCCAATTTTCCCAAACAGTCATTCAACTATTAAAACGTTAAGGTTAGCCTACTACTGAACTATCTAATGACTTAATGATCTAAATAATGATGCAGACAGAATATGCAGATTTATTTGAAAAAGCAGACTTTTTGTGAGATTTGGTCTCACAGCTTTCAAAGGTTTCCTTTGAAGCTAATATCCATGCTCCATTTTCATAGAGATTTTATGACTGAGCTGTTTACATTAGTGGAGAACCAATGACTACAAAGGTCAAACTATTTTCTATGTTTGTGCAAGGTTATAGGCACACATTGATGTTGTGTATCAAAATAAGTTAGGTTAAGGCTTAACTACCAGAGTTAGAACCATGATCTTCTGCCTCTTGGGAGAAACAATGTAATATGTGTAATTGTGTATTTAGGCCATTCCCTCTTTAGAGTGGTAAACTAGAGGGACCAATGGCATACCGTATATTTTACAGCTGTATCACTCTCAGTATAATCTTGTTTTTTGTATTGCTAGCGTTTGTTAAACCCACCGCTACACTGCGCAACGGCGCGTGAATGGGAAAGCGTGTGTATCCTCCTTATACCGTCTTCCAGCATCATTTAGAGAATAAACAGGTAAAGAATACGTGTCTGTCACTATATGTCCTCATTTCACCCATGATATTCATTCCACGCTCACGTAACGTTAAGTTATTGTGTTGGCAGCGAACTGGGTTGCTATGCGACAAGGAATTATGTTTAATAAGGTTTTGGCAGCACACCTCGCACTCTTTTTTTTTTTTATTTTTTTTTTTACATTTGTCATATTTGAAAGGATTCAGAAGCAAAAAAAAATAGCTGATTTGGGAAGTAGTAGTCTAATAAAACTCCCAGAGCTTTATTTGCAGTGTACATCCGTTACTCAATGACAATCGCAGGTCTATTGTCTACACAGGAAACATCAGTCCATCAACCGCAGCAACGCACGTGCTCAATACTACCGGTACATTTTTAGTTAGGCTATTTACGACATCTTGATCTCAGTCAGATCCTCTGTTAAGGTGATCTGCCTGGCGTCTTCATCATAACCGAAATTGGTGATTTAATTTATTTTTATTCAGTTTATCATGGTCCAAATTATTTAAGAGGTAGCCTATTTTTATGTCTGCGCATTTATGGTTTGTTTTCAGGTAGGAATCAGTACGCTAGAGCACTGCTTTGTAATGACATTATCCTTAAGTCACTTATGAAAAGCCTTGAAAGTATCTTAAAACTATATTCACATGCGTGTGGACGGGGGTCTTTGGTCGAGGGGCGGGGCCACATCTGAAGAAGAGCGTGTACTTGGAATATTGGAGGTTTAACAAAGAAATGTCCATCAGTTTAATGAGGTCGTGTTCAAAACTTTCCAGACGCCGGTACTCCTCTCAGACCATTTGCAACAGATTCACTGACAGTGCTGTCTTCTGTATAACGTTAACACAAAGGAGCAAGCGATGGTAAGACCAAAAAATACTACACGAGGTGTAGCCTCCAGTCGAGTGATTGTTCCGTATTTTATTTCATACCACTAGGAAGAGATTGGTAGGTTTAAAGAGTTACAGATAATCAGTTGTTTGAAATGTAGCTGTTTAATAGATTCGTTAAACTATCGCTTATTATTCGTTTCAGGCCAGAACAGTATTAATAACAGGTTGTTGGGTAACATTTTTTAGCAGTGATGCTGTTTATACATTTTGCACCCTACAAGCTGTAGAATAATTACATCCTTTAATGTTATCTGTTTATTGGGCTTATCATTTGATAACATATGGAGAACCCGTTGAACCTGTATAATTTCTCCATGACACGCA
>NW_015549572.1:840427-845747 GCF_001515605.1 Sinocyclocheilus anshuiensis
TTGCTTATTTTCAGTTTCAATTTTTATTAATTGTTAGCAGTTTTACCACACCTTTAAATAGTTTTATCATGAGTTAAAGTGTATAGTTAGCCAGCACTCGTAGACTCTTACTACTTTAGGCTCAGACACTCATATGTCATTGTTTCAGTGATGAAGGTGTAAACTGTCTTTTTAAAATAACATTAGATTAATCTCAGGAAATTACAGTAACTCATACATTCAGTACAACATTTTTGAAAGTGAAATTTTTGTGTACAAACACAAGAATCAATGCCTTCCTTATATATTGTCACAGGAAGTTGTTGCACAACTTTTTCTAAGTGTCATATAACATTTACATTTATTCAAAGTGACTTACAAATGAGAAACTTTAGTACCCTAACCTTAAATAAGGTGGTTTCGATGGCATACTAGAACATCTCTCTTAGTTTGAGTTTATACTTAGTAATCATAGTACTTTATTTAACCTGAATATTCTTTCCAGTGCTTTTCAGAATGATGCAGATATTTAGTTATATTATTTCAACATGTTCAGTTTTCTTTTTATTGTTAATTTTGTAATTGTCATATTCTGGCAAGTTTTGCTATTTCAAGCACATATGTAATACTTCAGGATCTGGTATGTATTACAAGAAACTATATTCTTTTATAATCCTCTTTTTAAATATAGTGGTGATAGAAGAATCTGACCATTTGATCAGTCTTTTATTAACAAAATTTATATTGTTCTTTTGTAAATGCATGAATCTGCTGCTTGCATTGACAGGGCTGTGCACTAGTACAATCTGTAGTTGCTTCGTTCTGCCATTAGGGTCTGAATAAAACATTTATTCCTTCTTTTCAGTTTCCTAAAAAAAAACTAATTCAGGAAAGAGGGTGTATGTAAACAAATAAAAGAACCTCCTCCAACATTCAGTTGTGCACAGGCCCCAGTGGAAATGAGGTTCACCGGTGATGTAACAAATTGTTGTAGCATACTTTGCTCATGCCTATCCATCATGTTTAAATGCATGTTGGGCTTGCTGAGATTATTTTTACCATCGTAGAGAGGAAAAGATGTAGGATCACACAGCCACATCTGGACCCAATCTGTGCGCAAACATGTCAGGATCATTTATGATAAAGCAGAGGAGCCCGTGGTGGCATGTCAAATCATGCGTTAAGTAACCACACTGTCAAAGCAAAACCTCTGTACCATACATGGTGTGGTTTAGCTCCAATACGTAAAAAAAAGTGTCCTGTGTTGACATTCTGTCACAAGCTGGAAAAGTGCCAGAGTGTGGTACTTTAATGGGCTTTTAGTTTGCGTTTTATTTGTTTAACCTTTTGCAATGTCCATAATTCAAAATGTATTTATTATTATTAATTATTTACATTTCCAATGTGCAGTTTAGAGGTTAAAAGTCTATGAGAAAACAATAAAAGTACCCCCTCCCCCCAAGATCTATTAAATGTTATGGCCAGAAGACTTCAATAGCCCTGTAAATCTATGCAAAGTTGTTATAAAAGTGTGCATTATTGAATACCAGGATGCAGCAGTTTGTGATCAATTCTTTTCAGATTGCTTGTCTTGAGCTAGGCCGTATTTGAAAATGAGCACATTAATGTTTATGTAGTCTGAGAGTGGGAAGGTAGTTTTATTTTTTACAATTAGTGCACCCATGCATGACCACCTTCATCAGACCGAAAATCAAAACGTTGAGTTTCCTGGCCAGACAGACTGTCCACCATTTGTCCACAGTGTAAAGTAAATGGGATTAAGTGGTTGTATGAACAATATTTCTGTGCTGGTTGAATGAAAATTGGGAATGTCATTGTTGTTTTTTTCTGGTGTGCTGTCATGCTTAAACTTCCTAATGTTAAGAACCAAGAATTCTTCCATGTAACCCAAACATTGTTTTCCATGTAACCCAAATACTGTGGACAAAGCCTGGTAAGTTCCCGTTAATTTTATCATGTCCATTTTCAGTAGTAATAACAAACTGTTTCAAACTGTTAAAGAAATAAAACTGCAGAGATGTAGGGTTAGAAGTAAATGGTGAGATTGTAAATAGTAAATGAGAACTTTTGGCAGTTTTTTCCTCAGATAAACACCACAAATCAGTAAACGTACCAATTTTTTTTATCTATCCATGTTGTTGCTTATGTCCTGTTATACCATATTATAAGATGTACAATATTTGCAGGGCTGAGTATTTTTGATTGATGGCTTTAACTCGGAGTTGAATATTTGCCAGAGAATTGTGCAAAGTTTGATATCTTAAGGAATTTAAATATATAGAGTAACTTGTGTGCTTTAAATTCTCTGAAGATAACACTTGCAGATAGAATCTGTTTCATGGCCAAGCAAAAAAAACAAACAAAAAAAAACACAGAAAATACCTATGAAGAACAATTGAAAACCAAACACAGAAATGACCTTTCTCTTTGTTCGTTTTAGAAACTGGTTGTATCCTATAGACAAATTTCCCCCTCATTGTTAATCATCTACTGTATTGCTATCAATGTTTTGTAGTAAGTTCCAGCAATGGTACTTAATGATAAGATAGGACCAAATGCTACTTTTAAAGTGTCATCTACTGGATGAATTATAGAATACTTTAACAGAGCATACATCCTGATCCTTATTAGCAAAATCTTGAAATGGTTTATTAGAGAATGATTTTATTGGTTTGTTGAGACTCAATTTCATATACCTGCTGCATTTCTACTAATACGTATGAGGTAACGGCAAACATAATGGGAGGCACTGCAGTGTTTTGGAGCTGCTTTGTGTTATCTCTGTTGGGTGGAGTTGAGGAGGTGGAGTATTTTTGTATCATGCTACTACAGATGCTCAGTAATCAAGCCATTCCAGACCAAAAGGAGAAACATAAGCCTAAACCTTTAAATAGCTTCTAGTGAAGGATGTTTTGTTTTTACTGGGGAATTGGAAATGTTTCTTTTGCGTTTGGTGTGTCAGATGACATTTGCTGTTAAATAAAACTTGTTTTATTTTTTTAAATTGTGGTTGCCAAGAAATTAGTTTAATATTTTTTGGTCTGTTACAATAATGGGACTGTACTTTTACTTGAAGTTATGACTGATGAATTATGGAGCATTTTATACCTCTACATAACAGGTTTTTAGACTTGTGTTATCATTGGCTGGTCAGTCCAAGCTAGGCAAGACACCTGTGTGATTAGCCAGGGGTTAATGTCAATGAACCTGAAGAGAAGGGAGTTCAGTGTGTCATTTTAAAGGGTTAGTTCACCCAAAAATGAAAATTAGTCCATAAATTACCCTCAAGTCATCCTAGGTGTATATGACTTTCTTCTTTCAGACGAATCCAGTCGGAGTTATTTAAAAAATTGTCTTTGATCTTTGAAGCTGTTTAATGGCACTCAGTGGGTGTTGCAGTGCATCAGTCCAAAAGAAGTTAAATAAAAAGTGCCCATCCATTAAAAAAAGTGTCTCACACGGCTCCGGGGGGTGAACAAAGGCCTCCTGTAGCGAATCGATGCATTTTTGTAAGAAAAATATCCATATTCAAAATGCAATAATCACTTTAATGTGCTTGCGCCAACTGTTGTACATGGAAGCAGATCCGGGGGAATGACGTATGAGTTCATAATTGCGCATGCGCCGGTGAGTCTCGTGAAAACCAACGTTTGTTTACAGGATCAAAGTAGAGGTCTGCATTCCCGCGGTACCCGACCGGATTTTTAGCGCTGCGGGATTAAATTCCTGAATAAAACGCGGTAGCGGTCGGTAACTCTGGTGTAATTTGAACGGGAGTGGGCGGTCTAACAATATCCCGTTCCCGACGTCCATTTAGAACAGCATATCTGCGCTTTATTCTTATTGACCACCGGTACAGCTTGCACTTAGGACTGTTATGCATGCGCTGCACGCATGTTTTAAACATCACGTGTTTTATTTGCGTGGTCTGTGCGCAGCATGTGCATAACGATGCTCAGAGCAGGCTGTACCTGTGGTAAATATACGGCCCTCAGACAGAACAGGCAGGTGCCTATCTCTCTTTCAGTAGCGGAAATTTAAATGTGAAATGTGTTTTGTTTTGATCTCTCCCCTGCGCTTCCGCGTTCGTCACTTCTGAGCGGTGCATGCGCAAAGCCGACCTCATACGTTATCCGCCCGGAGCTGATTCCGTTTACAACAGTGAGCACAAGCTAGATTAAATTGATTATTACTTTTTAAATATGGTTATTTTTCTTACAAAAACGCATCGATTCGCTACAGGAGGCCTTTGTCCACCTGAACTAACCCTTTAAGCCTCTGTGGCGGGTGGAAACTGTCTTTTCCAACCATCACAGACAGCTAATGAGAGCCACCCTATGACCTGCCACAGCTTTGGAATGACACTTAATTGGCCACTTGTCTGCAAGGTGACTTCCCAACTTCACCCACCACATCCAACTGGATTTCTGGAACACTGCATTGTCTTCTGATGCCATTCATATTAGGGGCATTCTAAAGGGCGAAACACTCATTAACTTTGTAACCATTGCAGACTCCAGATACTTTCCAGGAGTCAAGCCTTGAAATGCTTTACATCTTAGAAAGAATTATTTTATACTGCAATTATGTGTCAGACTTTGTTCCATGTTTTGTGTGTCCTGCTCCCCATGTGCCTTCCCATGCCCTTATTTGGTTAGTTTCCTGTTCCTGTCCTGATTAGTTTATTTTGGTAAAGTATTCTCCAGCGTCTCCTCGTTCCTCGTGTGTGTGCATCGTGACATTATGAAAATATTAATAATTTAAGACATAAGAGGGACATTATTGAGAAATTATATTTATTAAAGTCATGCTCCACAGTGATCATTCCGGTCCATTTTTAATAGATTAAACAATACATCTTTTGAAACTATACTTGTTTTAAAACAAAAAAACCCTACTTAGGATGACAAGCATCTTGAGATTCTAATGAGGCCGGCAAGGGCTCAGCCCCAGAGCGCCCTCTGTGGAGGGCATTTTTTGCACCCATGGGGAACATATAAATGATCTCTTTCGTAGTGTTGAATTGCAGCAGGTTGAGTGGCAGCTCCCACGTGTTGAATTGGGTGTAATGGCAACTTCCTGTTGCCGCTAGACTTGACACCACAAGCCACACAGAACTTATGACAGCTCTGTATGTGTCATACTGCTTTAAAGGGGTGGTTGATTGCGATTTCACTTTTTTAACGTTAGTTAGTGTGTAATGTTGCTGTTTGAGCATAAACAATACGAAGCTGAAAATTCAATGCAAACGGAGCAAGTGCAAAAAAAAATATCTTTTAAAATTCTGGCAGTTTAATGCCTACAAAAACGGCTGGTAGGG
>NW_015549572.1:846013-861253 GCF_001515605.1 Sinocyclocheilus anshuiensis
AGCTGTATGTCAAACCAAACTTTCCGTACAAGCCCGAAGGGTGTGAATGGGGAGAGCGTAGGTGAATTTTTAATTTTCTCCAGGTCAGACTCCGTGATACGAGGGTGATGAACGCTGGTGTCTTTTCCATTTTTCCTGTAGCGCTTTATAATTGAGTTAAAGACAGCATTGCTTGATTTAAAGTCTTTTATCATTTATGATGTTGTGTTTTGTGATGTAACGGTTAATACCCGCTCTGATACACTTCAGGCTTGCAACACTGTATTCGCGGCCGGTAGTAGTCTGAACAGAGGCATAAAATTCTTGCAATGTCTCATTAAGTTCAGAAGCCGAGTAAGTCTCAACAGTATCATTTTTTTTCTTCTGATACAAAAAGTCTTTG
The DNA here is from genome assembly GCF_001515605.1 of Sinocyclocheilus anshuiensis. Lineage (NCBI taxonomy): Eukaryota > Metazoa > Chordata > Actinopteri > Cypriniformes > Cyprinidae > Sinocyclocheilus > Sinocyclocheilus anshuiensis. The sequence goes on from NW_015549572.1 coordinate 846,396, forward strand.
AATTTGGTAATTGCCCATTTAGTAGTCTTGTTTGTATTAACCTCATCCTCGTCGTCTTCAATCTGCTTCAGCTCTGCTGGTGTTATTTCCTTGTACCGTTTTTCTTTACATTTCTCGTTTGATGTTATATTCTCCAGTTCGTCCAGTTCATCTTGTGCCTCTGCCCATTTATCAAAATTGCCATAATGACCGTATAAGCTAAATGACACGCGAAAATCTTCCATTTAGCCTAGCTAAGTAAATCAGAAATGTTTACTGTAACTGTCTCACTCTGTATTACTATTCAACTGTAACCGTATGTTACTATGGTTACCAATGTTTATAGGAAGTGCATTAATATAGAACATGATTACACTGACCTGCAACTACCTGTGCAGTTAAACGAATTTAATCAACACCTGCCAGCCAATCAGAATCGTGCATTCAGACAGACCATGGCATAAGCGATATTAATGACGCCGTTGTTTACAATACAACCGGAGCACATGCCGCTGAGGTGAGGGGCGGAACGTTTAAACTGCACTAGAGGCGGTTTAGCCAATCACAACACACTGGGCTAGCTAACCAATCAGAGCCCATCGCCTATTTCTGAGGGAGGGGCTTCATAAAAGCAGGAAATGATCAGCGCGTTTCTCAGAGAAGGGACAGAGCAATGTGGAATAAAGGTAAATTATGTGAAAAATTATGCATTTTTTTCAAAACGAAGCATTAACACGTTAGACTGCACCCCATAAACACAATCAAGCCTAGAAAAAAAACAGTGAACCACCCCTTTAATAAAATACATTAATGTTTAATGTGACCAGTGCATGTCGATAGCAGGTGACATCTAGTTTTTGTTTTTGTTCATTGATGAATCGATATGGAAGCGATTGTTTGGTTATGTTTGTTTTTATTAGTGGGTGGCAGAAAAATGTACTTTTGTAAACCTGAAGTCATAAATAAAGTGATAGTTATTTTACAGTATATGCTTTTTCCAATATGGCTTTTATATTTTATTTATTTTTTAGGTAATTGTTTCAGAAACTAACCATTTAGAATGAAAATAATTGGTAATAATTAATTATTATTTTTACTGTTTTTGTTGCCTGGCCATCCTGGAGACTTTCATTTTTTTTAAACTGCTAATTGGTTACAGTTGTATTTTTCCATATAGCCCCCAACTCATTCAGTAAAGAGCACATGTTTTGTGTGATGCAACAGACAACTCAATACTGATAAGAAAGCCGTTGGTTCAGAGAGTTTGCTCTGCTTATCTCACATCTTATCTTACTGCTTTTTGTAAATAAAAACATCTTTTTGTGAAGGTCGAGGGGCTGAAGAATAGTACACTTGTCTCTAAACCTACTTTTGCCCATGCTTTATCTTTTCCCTGTGTCCAGCGTGGTTTTATTTTATATTTATATATTAAAATTTTTGTTAATTTGTTATTCTATTTGCTGTACGCATTCTTCCTTGTTTGATATTCTCATTAACAGAACCATAGCAGTAATTTTCAACTGAAATATTAGTGCATGTTCACTCGTCCAGGCTGAGGTATTAATTTCAAATGGTTGGTCTGGAGAAGCGTTCACTTTAATTCAGGAGGAGTGATGTACTGTGTTGCCTGGTGTCAGGATGAGTGGTTCACAACAACATTAGAGTGATTTAAGAGGTTCCAGTTTGTAAATTGCTAAATCAAGCCTAGAAAAAAAACAGTGAACCACCCCTTTAATAAAATACATTAATGTTTAATGTGACCAGTGCATGTCGATAGCAGGTGACATCTAGTTTTTGTTTTTGTTCATTGATGAATCGATATGGAAGCGATTGTTTGGTTATGTTTGTTTTTATTAGTGGGTGGCAGAAAAATGTACTTTTGTAAACCTGAAGTCATAAATAAAGTGATAGTTATTTTACAGTATATGCTTTTTCCAATATGGCTTTTATATTTTATTTATTTTTTAGGTAATTGTTTCAGAAACTAACCATTTAGAATGAAAATAATTGGTAATAATTAATTATTATTTTTACTGTTTTTGTTGCCTGGCCATCCTGGAGACTTTCATTTTTTTTAAACTGCTAATTGGTTACAGTTGTATTTTTCCATATAGCCCCCAACTCATTCAGTAAAGAGCACATGTTTTGTGTGATGCAACAGACAACTCAATACTGATAAGAAAGCCGTTGGTTCAGAGAGTTTGCTCTGCTTATCTCACATCTTATCTTACTGCTTTTTGTAAATAAAAACATCTTTTTGTGAAGGTCGAGGGGCTGAAGAATAGTACACTTGTCTCTAAACCTACTTTTGCCCATGCTTTATCTTTTCCCTGTGTCCAGCGTGGTTTTATTTTATATTTATATATTAAAATTTTTGTTAATTTGTTATTCTATTTGCTGTACGCATTCTTCCTTGTTTGATATTCTCATTAACAGAACCATAGCAGTAATTTTCAACTGAAATATTAGTGCATGTTCACTCGTCCAGGCTGAGGTATTAATTTCAAATGGTTGGTCTGGAGAAGCGTTCACTTTAATTCAGGAGGAGTGATGTACTGCGTTGCCTGGTGTCAGGATGAGTGGTTCACAACAACATTAGAGTGATTTAAGAGGTTCCAGTTTGTAAATTGCTACTTGAGTCTTGGTCTTACCTGGTATAGCGTAGAAGCACAAGAAACTTAAATTTGTAAGTACTAATGTAGAATCTAAAATTAAGGTAACACTTGATTTTAATGTGTCCTTAATTGTTACACCTTAAAATAAAGTGTAACCAAAATTAAGGATGTTCATGTGCTACATTGTTGTAGTAAAACAGCAGGATTGTATGTGGGAAGTTGTCATAGTGTCTAACCAATCCAGAATATAGACAGTTTGTTACCTGATGTAGGCTATAGGTTAATTTGGTAAATCATTGTCGTTTTCTGGAAGCTTATGTTCTGTACCTATCTGTGCTGTAGCCCTTTGTTTTAGCTATTTGCTGAAAATACTAAATCTTTTCATCCTGGTTTACAGTATAAGCATCCTCTACATCACTTCACAGAATAATCATAATATCAGACTTTTACAGTCTCATAAACTCCAGCCACACTCCCAGTCAGAACATGGACCGTGTTATCAGCAGTTATGAAATGATTGTTTTAGAGAGAGAACAACACGTTTGGGGGCTAATAGTTGCTTTTCCCCCTCTTCCTCCCTCCTTCTCCCTGTCACATGTTCCTTTCACAGCATAGAAAAGTTCCTGGATTAACGCAGAATTAGCACAAAGCAGAGACGCCACCTCAGCCCAACATTGCAACTAGCGGAGAGAGGAAACGATTGAGGGAGAAGCAGTGTGCAGCAGAAACTAAGACGCATACCGCAGCAGCTCAAGACGAGTTCCAGAGAGCACAGAGACAGGCCAGGACGGGCATCCTTCCGGAAAGGGGACCCACGCCGAAGAGAGCTTCAAAAGCATGGAGGAAAAACAATTTTCTGGCATACTGGTGAGTCACTCTTGCATTTTGTAACTTTTATTAGAAATATTTCCTTTCTTCCCTCCCATGTCCAGGTTTTCACAGCTATATATTTTTATTTTAGATGTTTTTAAAAGTTTTTAAAAATGTAAAAAGTTATGTGTATTTCTTAGTAACATGTCCTGGCATTTTTTTTATTGTCCGAATAAAAGTTACTTCTCAAACAGGTCAAAGCATTTTGGATCAGGCCACAGTTCTTAAAAACGAACTTGTTTTATGATTAAATAAACAAAGTGTAGAGAAAATAATTAATTGTTTCAAAGAGCTTATTATCAGACCTTAAACCGAATTACAGGGTTTTTCCTACTTACAGCTTTTATAATAAAGACTCTCTGGAGTAGTAGAAATTCCCTGGCAGCTTACAGATATCTTTAACTAATGATTACGTGAATATAAAAAATTGGATGAATTTAACAGAGGATGTGGTATAATTTAGGGAAGAAGAAAGCACTTTCATGATGCTTTCATTTTTCCAAATGATTGTGAAAGTAATTTAATCCTGGAATTTAAAACTGTATATGTCTTCTGAGTGAGGCTTTTAAACATTGTTTCCAAACCCTGATGGCTTTATTAACCATTGCTGTGCTGAGGGTACACACATCTGGCAGTGTGAACTGATGGGACAGTTGCGTAGTAAAACAGTGTTGCAATACCATAATGCAAGAGTGACAGTCAGGGATGTATGACGTCTTCTAAATTGATGTCAACAAAACTGGCATAATACTTCAAGTTTTTCAAAGGAACTTTTTAATTAAAATAGCTTTAATTTCAGTAAAATAATCCCCAAAAATATTGATTTTTGATGTGATTATTAGCTACATTTGCTTCTGAGTTTTTATTTTAAGATACATTATTGGTATTTTTAGTGTTTCTAATTGCTAATTTCCCGAAGTGTGATATGTTTGTCTGAAGTGTCAGTGGTTTGTGTGGAGCTGCTGTGTGGCTGGACTTTTGTTCGGGGTGAGTGATGTTGTAGACTCTTGTGTGACTTTGACTAGGTTATGTGTTTCTGGTTCTGGGCTGTAACTGTACAGAAATCATCTTTTTTCTCCATTTAAACCAGTCTTATTTAAAAAAATGTATAAGCTGTGTCACCTGATTACATAAAATGAGAATTATGAAAATTTTAGTTTGAATTATAATAACAGAAATAAGGATTACAATATTCCACAACTGGACTATTTACAACCTTATCCCTTCTAAATTCTGTCCCAAAGACTTTCAGGAACATGGATGTCGACTGGATATGGAAGTACATATGAGGAATATGTTGTGAAAAAGTTGCTGGGTTCCAATAGTAAATAAACCTTAGTGGTCCATCCCCACCCTTGTCCTCCCCTCGTGTGATTGGTTACAGAAGTTGTAATGTTATGGGTCCTGTCTATATCTGTGTTCTTATAACTGTATTGTCCTGTACTTTTAGCCTTGTACTGTGTCCTGTACATTTTGTACATTTAAACATGTTTATTTATTTATTTTTGTGAATGAGCATCTTGCAGATGGAATACATCTGATTTGATGTTTCTATCAAATTTATGGTAAAGTTCAAAAATGGGTAAATAAAGCCCATTATTTTTCATTGAACATTATTATTCTTTTTTTTTTGGTGTCACTTTAAATCATAATCTTAATTTATTATTTTTCATTATTTTTTTCTTTCAAGGTTGTTGTATTTCAGATGTTTTTGCCCCCCATAGAGAATTGCATTAACATTCTGGCTTTTATACTTTTTCGGGCACCTTACCCTGTTTTTTTGTGGTGAGATGTGCTTTTGGCAGTCAGTGGCATTCATTAAAACTCACTGTGTTGTGTGCAATGTTGGGGAGTGCAGAGATTTGGTTGGCTCTCGTGAAGGGAAAGAAGATATTGACCAGCACATTTGTTTACTCATCACCCTAAACGACTTTTACTGATTGCACATCATTGAACACAAATATTCTTGTACGATATATGATATCTGACCAAGTGGAAGTGTTTAGTACTGTAATAGATGGTTTTTGTGTGCTGTCAAAAGGCATTGCTTGAATGGCGGTAAGTCCTCTTTGTCTCCTACAGAAGCTGTTCAGCTTTAAGAATATCCTGACGTGCTGACAATGAGATATTGACAGCGTAAAGCCCATTGTTACCCTCTGACAGTGACAGTAGAGCATGTTAGCACTGCGGTAACCCAAAACATAATTAGAGACGAGTAGAATGACATGAGAGGAATTAATGCTGGAGCTGTCAGACATTCAGAAGCAGTTGCTGAGGAACTGTTGATGGAGCTGTGATGACCCTTTGCCGTACTCGCTTCTTCTTCTGTCCCGCTGGCAGCTCTCCAGCCTTTCCTAAGGGTTGTTAATGTGTGCTGCTGTCTGTGAAGTGGAAATTAAACGGAAAAAAATGTTGGATCCCGTATTCCCTCGGGATGCTGGGCTACTGCTGCACATTTTAACTCTGCTTTGTGGGCTCTCAAACATTTCAAAGCACAGGTCAATTAGGTAGCATTAATCAAAATGAGCAACATTACATGCATAAATTTGCTTTCTGTAATTCACGAAGTCTACGGACCCTAGTGAGCTTTTTCACTTTCACATGACATTCTAAATAAGCTAAAATGGAACCTCTAACTTTATATATTTAAAATGGAAAAAAGTGATTGATTTGAAATGCTTCACTTAAGCAGCAGCTGGTTAATGGTGACTAATGTGCACCACATAAGCAGTGCTTCTCATGTGAAGTGCATAAGACAGTTGATTCCTATAGAGTTCTGTGTTCTAATACAAGTTGCTATTCTGCTAAGCTTGTGATGTATTACTTTTAATGAGCACAAAAATACATAGCAAACACATGTGTATTGGCCTAAATGTAAAAGTTTTGATTATAACTATTTTATTTGTACATTTCAGTATTTAATATGATTATTGTATTCGTAATGTTAATTATTATATTGAAGTTATTATAATAAGAAATGATAGAATTATGTTCAGTCCATTAATATTTTTCTTAAACTTGAAGCGATGCATTTTGGGATTGCCCTTTCTGTGTAGGATAACCATCTTTGGAATAGCACACTACCATGCTGCTCTTGCTGTTTCTGCAGTATATATTAGACATAAATATTAAGATTAAGCTGTTTCCACCCCTGCATTAGATTTTAGCCAGAACATAATGGCAGCTATAAATAACAGAATTTAAAGGGATTATGCACTCAAAAATGAAAATTGTCATAATTTACTCATGTTGTTCCAAAACTGTATGACTTTTTCTTTTGAAGAACATTTGGAACCCAACAACATTGGAGCCCATTGACCTCCATTGTATGCACAAAAAGTGCTAGTCTAGACATTACTCAAAATTTCTTCAGTTTTTCATAGATGAGACAGAGTGATACAGTTTAGGAACAGCCTTTGAGTGAGTGAAATTTTACTTTTTTAGTGAACTATCCCTTTAACACACCTATAATGTCTACTTCAAACTTACTAGCGTTTGGTATAGAGCCTATATTTTAGTCAGTCTCTTTATGAAATGTCACATCATTTTTAATGAAATCTATTTGAGTGAAAATGTTATTCTTTCGTTTATAATCCCAAGTCTCATTTACAGGTGATGGGCATCAAGTTCAAGGCCGTGCCTAGCTCAGCAGCACTTATGTAAGGAACATATTGAGCTGTCACTCACTCACATTAACTAACGGCGTACACATCTTTGTAGCTGTGCAACCGTAGTGCCTTCAGGGGCATGGGAACAGATGTGGTTGAGCAAAGTCAAACATGATTTCTGTCTGTGTTCGAGGCCCAGACTGTACTGCCTGTGGAGTGTACCAAGCCCACAGAGAAGGCAGCCACCGTGGCGTATGCACAATTGGAGGACAAGGGCCACCAAATGCCAAACACGTCCACTGCTGCGATTCCTTTAAGAAACACTCCCCTCCACTAAAAGGGCCCATTGAGCCTCAGCCTTTAGATTTCATTTGAAGTAACCACTCAGGCTGAAAATTTAGTTTTTCTGTGTTTCTTCCTCTCGCCTTTATATGTGGAGGTACCCCTATTCTACCCAGGCTAAACACAAATACTGACCAAGAAAGAGCCACTTTTTCTCCTCGCTAGCTGAAATTATGGACCGCAGTTTAGCATTGTGTTCCACCCACCTGACTTCCTAAATCTTCTTTTATTAATATTATTTTTAACGGTTGAATTGAAGTCTCTCAAAGCCTTTTCAGCCCATATTTAGGTAATTTGTTGCGCTTGAACCCGACCTGCGCCCCCCGTGGCGTTGTGAATGGGAGAAAAAGGCATGGGATGAGGGGGGGTCCGCTGTTCTCAGGGTTTCTCCACAGAAACAGCCCCTTGACCTATTATTTATCATTTTGAAGCTCTCCATGTTGAAAGATCACAGCAACACAACCCCTACTTTTGTGTTGATCAGTTCATGCATTAAATTAAGTGCCAGGAAATCCATAATAAATTCAGAGAAAACACAATTTCAAACACAAATTGGAATTTGACACAGAAATCAGAGACTTCTAGTAGTCCGAGTTCAAAAATTATGCTCTTTTCAGAGAGTTTTGAGGCCTTGTGTTTTTTGACATGCTAACTTGACCTAGATAGTTCTAAATTGTCATACCTATCTCTTTTTGTGCTGTATGAAATAGTAAATAACGAAAATTACATATGTAACATTCTGTAACGTGACCTCTGTGTGCAAGTGAATGGACCTCACTCCGTGCCTCTCATGTACTCCTGACAGAAAGCCTCGCTTGAATGTCAGAGAGCCTCCTCTGGTGCTTTTTGTTTGCTGAGAGAAAAGGCCTCCACCCCACAGACAACCTGTAAACTTCAGGGATTTTCAGGGTCTCTGGCCTTTGTCAATACATAGATGGCCCTATTACAAGCCAGCATTACAATTAACTTTGTTAACTATAGGGGTGTAACGGTACACAAACATGGCGGTTTTGTATGTACCTCTGTTTTGACATCACGGTTTGGTATGTTTTCAGTACATGTTTTCAGGGATTTTTTAAAAATTAAACAGTGGTTTACTGAAGAAATGGCCACTTCTTTAAATTCAATTATAATTACAATTTTCCTAATAAAAATAAAAATCTACCTCACCTTATGCTCTAAACTTTAGAGAGCCCTTTTACATTACTGTAAGGTTACAATTAACAACAGAGCCCAAATTTTAATTCAGTTGCTATTTATTTTTAAATATAATATATGCAAACATGTAAATTGCACATAATGTTGTTTTTGAAATAACATCTAAATTATAAAATTTATATTTGTTGTTGAAATATATTCATTTACACAGTGGCACTGATTGAGCGATTACATGAGGCATGAGATGTTATTTCATGTTTAGTCTATTTCGCGTTAAAACTAGTAGTAAAGAGGAAATGATGATCACGCTCACTCGCGCTCCGCGCTGCAGTTTGAAATGACGCGCCTATACAGCGATCTGTTGCGCCACATCAAAGAGCATCAAAACGCCATTTATTGTTTGAATTTCCTGAAAAACATGGACATAATTAGAAAGATAGGACTTTGTTTCATATCAAAAGTAACAATATATAAAACTGGAAGTTTCCAAAAAAGTTCCACTAGTGCAGAGGTTATGTGTTTATTCTGTATTTGTTCGGTACACATGCGTACCGAACTGAAAGACCAGTACTGAAATTTTCGGTACGAATACGTGTACCGTTACACTCCTAGTTAACTAATAAAGAATTAACTTTTCTACTTGTTTTTTTTCTCAACCTCAACCACAGCTTGACATCCCGTTGTCACTTTTCTAATTGGCCGATTGTCGAATCCACGTGAGGCGAGTCAAAGTCACATGTACCTCAAGTTCATTCTCAGCTATGGTCCCATATGTTTGTCGAAATGTGTATGTTGTGTGCTTTTTCCAGCCTGATTTGTGCCCAAGCCATTCCTCTGAGCTCCATTCTCCCTGGAGGAGGACTGAGCTACACGCTATTTATAAAGAATTAGCAGCTGGGGCCCTTCCAGCCAAATTATGGCGGCTGGGGGGTATGGGGGGATAATCATGGAAGCTTCAGGTTAATCCAAGTGTTGGAAATTGCTCTTCGGTGTCCTGAAAGCCTTTGGACCAGGTGTACGTCACAAATTCTCTCTCTTTGCCCTGAACGCACACAAACGCCAAAGGAATGGGGCAGGAAGTCGTTTCAGGCGAAGGTCCATAAATATGTCTCCGTGTTGCCCTCTACAATGGTCGTGCCAGACTTTTCACTGACTTCCCTATGTAGTGTCTGGCCAAACATTGGCTCAGATTAAGATTCACTGCGTTACTTCCTGCTGTACAAAATAAGGATTTCCGTACGACAAAAAAGAGACCGATACCCCTTTTAGCATCATGATCACAGTTGAAGCGTAATACATAGCGACGGCATATTAAGTTGATTTGTAATGATAGGCATGAATTTGAATTCATTATGACGTAATGGGAACTGGTGAAGAAAACACTAGTCTTATTTAAATTCCGTTATTAATAGCCAATTAACTTAAGCTATTGTTCATGTATTTGATTGCTTTTAATTGGTCAGTGAAATTTCAAATAGACCTGTGTCAGATTTGTGAGTTTTTGTTCTTTCTATTAATGACAATTAAGACAATTTTATGTCTTGAACACTGGTTGACACTGTCAGCAGCTTCCCTTTTTGTAAGCTGAGTTATACTTTTGGGGTGTTTCTCCATTTGTTAAGACATTTTGTAAGTCACATTGCATTCAGACGATTTTCCAAAACAAATCATTAGTAAATTTGGCCTTTAAAGGATCTTACACCTTTTTTAAAAAAATATTATAATTTTTGTGTATTTTTTTGTTAACCGTTCCCATTTGTTTTGCTAAATTATGACTACAACCATATCAAATTGAATTAATTAATAAAGTTTACAGAAATTATTGTAATAATGCTATTTAACATTTTAAAACAATAAAAAAATCACTCCTGCTTTATGTACAGTGATACCAATGATGTCCAAACAGATAGCTTGTCAACTTGGTTCTCTATTTGTTTTGAATTTATCTAATGTTTAGCAAGGTAGTTGCTAAAGACCATTGCCAACCAAAAGTTGTGTAACTGATTGTGTATTTGTTATTATGAAGAAAGGTTCCTTAGTTTGCTGTTTATATTTAAGGGCTAGTTCACGCAAAAATTAGGATTCTTTTACTCACCATCATGTTGCTTCAATCCTGTATGATTTTGCGCATCACAAGAAGATATTTTGACAAACAGTTTTGGTGGCATCTTATATCTTATTTTATGTTCCACAGAAGAAAGGAAGTTTTAGAATGACATGAGGGTGGGTGAATGCTGACATAATTTAGATTTTTGGGTAAACTGTAGGGCTGGGTTTTGACACAAATTTCATGATTCGATTTGATTCTCATTCACAAGCTTGCGATTTTATTTGATTACCAATTCGATTCGATTCAATGTAGATTATTTTGGATATATATACATACCAAATTTTCAAAAAAAAAAAAAAAAATTAATTAAACTATATTAATTAGTCCAGCCTATCTTAACTATAAAAAGTAAATAAAATGCATAATGCACAATAGCCTATAACTAATGGTCTAGTTTAAAATGTTAATATTTTTGTAGATTAAGTTTAAGATACTGTTAATTACTAGTAATAAAGATTATATTTTTGTGTGTGAAATTACCATTTTTTTATGCAGAGAGGAGTGTAAGATTATATGGTGCATATATTTAGCAAAATGCACCTCTCTACAGCAGTGTTAATTTTGACAGCAAATTTTAATTTAGTTTTAGTCATAGTCTTTTGACTAAAATGCCATTTAGTTTTAGTCATATTTTAGTCATCTGAATTGTTTTTAGTTTTAGTCTAGTTTTATTCTACAGTAAATTTAGTCTGCTAAAATCTAATGGGTTTTGTTACAGTGTAATGCATTTATTAAGCATTTCTCCAAAATTTCCAAACTCATTATATAGGTTTGATATTAATCGATGGTATCGAGGCAATTCGTCGGTGCCTAAAAAGTATCGAACTCGATACCCAGCCCTAATGCTTAGACAATTTACACTGCACATGTCTGCGGTTCAGTGTGGCTCTGATACGGCCACTGAAGCTGATTGTGGTCACTCTAGTCAGTGCTTGTGCTTATTCCAGCCGCGCCACGCACGTTTCTGAAGCGGCTCTCTGTGCTGCTTCTGTAAAGATACACGCATACGCCTCCTTTTAATAAATATAGCCAAAATCCGTTGCCACGACTTATCGCGAGAGGTAAAAGGTTACGTTTTAGTCGCATAACATTGGTTAATGGAAACGCCATCACCAAAATCCATTGCCATGACTTATCGCGAGAGGCAAAAGGTTACGTTTTAGTCGCATAACATTTGAATTGAGCTCTCTCTTGCGTCATCATATTTTTCTATATGTCTGCTCTTCTCTTACTCCCACATATTGACATTTTTGAACGTTTTATGCGACGTGCAGAAAGTGTATTTTAGCCTAATCACGCAGCAGATTCGTTCTGAAATTGAATGAATCTCTTCCCAAATCGTCCCTCCCTAACATTTTTGTCTCGTTTTTATTCGTTGACGAAAATGTCCATATATTTTCGTCATAGTTTTTGTCATTCAAAAAGAGCTTTAGTTCGTTATCGTCTCGTTGTCGTTAGTGAAAAAAATGTCGTTGACGAACATTATGACGAAAATTATTCGTCAACGAAATTAACACTGTTTAGTTCGTTATCGTCTCGTTGTTGTCAGTGAAAAAAATGCCATTGACGAACATTATGACGAAAATTATTCGTCAACGAAATTAACACTGCTCTACAGTTTATTTTTCTATCTGAGTATGTTTTTCAGAGGTAAATGTGATGTTACGGGACATTGTTTACAAGCCGTTATATTAACCTCTTTGCGCGGCTGAAACACTGATTGAGCGATTACATGAGACAGGATACGGATTGTAAAGTTGTACTCTTTCTTTTAACGTACCTTCGGATGTTTAGTCATGTTCATTTTGTGCTGAAACTGGTATTAATGTGGAGGAGATGATCAGTTCACGTGCGCCTCGTGCTGCTGCGTCTGTTGAACTGAGGCGCTACAGCGATCTGTCTCTCCACATTAAACAGTGCCAAAACGGCATTTATTGTTTGAATACTGCAATACAATGGACAGAATTTAAAATCTGAGACTTTGTTTCATATTAAAAGTACCAACGCACAATGCTTATTGCGATATATTGGATGGGAAGTGCCCTTCAATGTTCTGTCCATTAACTGAAAACAGGCTAGACTAATCGATTCTTGGGATTTAAGAATCGATATCGTTCCATAAAAATGAGAATCGATTAATATCGAGATATCGATATTTTTTACCCAGCCCTAGTAAACTGTCCCTTAAGTCTTTCTGAAAGCTAAATGAGATCATGTCTCAAATATTGTTTCCATTTTAGATATTAACACTCAGTCTTTTACCAGAGTGGTGTGTCAACCATTCAGTCTATAGCCTGTATGCTGTCATGTGCAGGGGGTAAAAATCATGTGAGTTGATTGTCTAAAAGCATGGTCCTCTGTTTTGTGTGTGTGTGTTTGCTTAGGGTTGTTTTTGTGTGTTGGACATACCACTCTAGATTGTAAATGGGGCAAAAGAGAGCTCCGGAAGGAGACGGCTCATCAAAGCCTGCACTAAGTTTGAAAAAGTGACGTTTTTAGTCAGCAGTAGTATTTTAGCCTTCACTGAGGCCCTTTTGTTCAACTTGTCAATAGAACAAACGTGCCTTGAATGGGAAACACCTGCTTAAGGGCTCTTGCTGGAAGCTGAAGCTCCCTGGTGAATCTGGAAACCACTTGTGTTACTTTCCTGTTTTCAGGTTACACTGTAGAGGCTACTGAATTTACACTTGTATGAGGTCCTCATGACCCGTGGGTCTCTGAATCAGTGTTAATTTTGACAGGCATTTCTGATTTAGTCTTTATCTTGAGACGAAAATGCTTAATAGTCTTAGTCACATTTGAGTCATTTGAGTCTTTCATAGTTTTAGTCTAGTTTTAGTCAACGAAAAGTCATTGCATTTTTGTCAACTTTAGTAATTGCTTTTAGTCAAACTGCAGTTACCAACATTTATTTTGGTAGCTATTTTATATGTAGTCTTCAAACAAAAATAGTCATTAATTCTTCTCTCTTTAGACCAAATCGGTTAAGCTTATGAGAAATTTGAATCAAGGATTGAATTTGGAAAAACTGGAATACATGATGACAATTTTCATTTTTTGGTAGAGATACAAATTAAACTCATTTTTCAGATACAGTAGGTTTACTTAAGTATACATTTATTTAACATCTTTTGTTGGTTAACATTAATGACACAGATAGGTATTTAATAAGGAATGCAGACCATTTAAGACGGAAGGCATGCATGTAATACTGACACACATTCAGTTTTCACCCACATGTTTACATTCACTTAAGCCATAACCGACTATATTTACGTGAGATACTCTACACGATAGACATTTGGACTGCTGTGTGTGTATTTGAGCACTGAGAACTGATTGCGCGCTGTATATGAGAACTGAAGAAGTGGAGCGTACGCGAGAGAGAGCACTATGGATTCCGCCTATCCCGCCTTCACTAACTTTAAGTTAATCGACAACAAATTGTGACTCCCGGGAAAAACGGGACATCTGGTCACCTTATCCCTACCCCTTCGGGTGCTGAGGCCATTGTTTCAGATCGCTAGTTCGCGTTTTGGTAGCCTATCCGTCCACTGTGGCTGCCATTCTGAGATTAGATATTCAAACGCCCATCATCCGATTGCAATCCAATGACAGGGACGCACATTTTGAAAGACAAGACAGTTAACTTAGCCTATAGGATGTATTTTGAATGTCCGGTTGTCCTCAGATAACATTCTAGTCCAGTCCCGTCTCGTCTTGTTAACTAAGACGCGGCATAAATTTTGTCATAGTTTTTATCATCAGATATTAGTTTTAGCTCATCAACGTCTCGTCTTAGTCACAGAAAAAAGGTTTGTTAACGAATATTTTTCGTCGTCGTCTTCGTTGACGAAATGAACACTGCTCAGAATTGAAATCGCCGCCTTCGTCCTCAGTCTAGTAACGCTAAATTTAGTTTTTTAAGAATGCCTTGGCCACTCTTTTCCTTATTGTAAAATTAAATAAAAATAAAGCACTATGAAAGTATCATATAGTCCATATGACCCATTACATATCAGTGATTAATGACTTGTGGTGCTTTCACACCTGTAGATCGATTGCTTTGTTACGAAACAGGGATTAAAATTATTACAATGTTGCTTTTTATTCTTGGTGCGGTTCGCTTTCACACGGCAAAGTTTCTAAACGGACCAAATTTGTTAATACAAGTCA
>NW_015549572.1:861437-881228 GCF_001515605.1 Sinocyclocheilus anshuiensis
TAATAATTTATCATTTTGAGCAGGAGTCCAGGATTGATTGGGAAAACATTTTAAAAATGCACCTACAAAGAAGAGCAATAAGACGGCATTATAATATAAAAAAGTGCGCTTTGATTTTTGAATGGCAAAGACGTGCTCACCCACAGACATTCGTAGGTTCATTTTGAAGTATTAGCAAAACAACAAAGCTAATGCTTTTCACGGAACTTACGTAAATACCCATCATAAATTGTGATATAGCCTGGTTCGTTGGTCCGTTGGATCGGATTGCTTTCTCACTACAACCGAACCGCTCCAGAGTTCGTTTTCAATCGAGCCGAGACCACCTCGTTCAGGCGATCTCGGACCGATTATTTTGGCGTGGATCCGAGCCCAAACGAACCGAGCTAAGGGTGGAAATGTGCCAGGTTCCGAAACAACAGGCCAGGTGTGAAAGCACCCTTAAATTTTGGTCACGTAAAGCTTATAGCTTCAGGAGTCTTGTAATGCAACACACAAGTGATATAGACCATTTTAGTGGTGCTTTTTGTTGTTTTAGACTTTGAAAACCCTGTTTTCCTTTCGCTTTCATTTAGTGAAAAAGAGTCAGGATGTTCCTCAAGAATTATTTCTGCAATAGAAAGTCTGTATCTTTAGTAAAATCACATAAAATTGTAAAGTATGGTGTGCTGCTGGTGCCCTAATATTTAAGAACTGGGTTTGCTGACTCACAGATTGCAAGAGCTAAGTAGAGGTCCTAAGCAGAGGTGACCCAGTAATTGCAGTTACTAAGCTCAAAATCCTGCTTTTTCTTCATTGTGCACTCGAAGGAACTCAACCCCTTGATGTTCCAGAAGGATTTTTAGAGCTGCTGCACTGTAAATAGTTTTGATTGAAATGCATATGCAAAATGTCACGCAGTTTGATTCAAAAGTAAAAATATAAATATAATTTATAAATAAAATTTACAATAGAAATCATTTATATAATTTATAAATAAAAGTAATATATGATTTTGTTATGTTTTATTAAATAATATTGCTGTGTAAAAGATTATACTTACTGAACTGTAAATGTTTATTATTTTTAATCACTATAAAATAAAAAAATGGTTTTGAATTAAATGCATTTGCAAAATATCATGTAGTTTGTTTCAATGGTAAAAACCATTATTTTATAATATAAATCTTACTATAAGATATACAATAAGATTTTTTTGAATAAACATTTTTACTTAAACTATGGGAGATATTTGAATGAAGACAAAAATAAGTATTTTTTGTATGACAACAAAAATGATACTGAAAATGCGCATGATTAGGTTGGTTGGGATAGAATTGTTTTTTATTATGAAATTTAAGTTCTTTAATGAGCGCTAAGTATCTAATTAGGAGATCTTATTCCCCGACACACTTGTTTAGGATCCGTCTAATGAGTTTTGCTTTGATGTGTTTATTCCATTTCGATGCCACAGCCCTTCTCTTGTTCTCATCACTCGCTATTATGCTATTGATATGGGGCAGCACAGCAAATAGTGGAGTGTACATATCCTCATTAGAAGCGAGTGTTTTTGTGATGGGAGGCGAGGCTCCGTGCTGCTGCTTGACTAATAGGGGTTGGCTGGGGCCCCTGAGGAGTCTCTAATGACCGCCTGTGTCAGATTCCCTTACAGCCGGGCTCGTGGCTCAGACACAAGGAGCTGCCCGGAGCTATGTGCGTGTATATGCGTGTGTTTGTGTTTGTGTGAAAGGGTAAGTGTCACAGATACATAAACAAAGTCTCAACCAATTGCTTGTAGTTGCTGGAACTCGTGTGGAAAATATTAATTGAGAGGACACTCTCAAATTAGCTGTTGATTTCTGACCTAATTTGAAGTCAGTATCATAGATGTGTTCATGAAACCTGATTTTTTTTTTGTATAGAGACAGAAGTGCTAAAAATACTGGGGTGAAAGAGAGGAAGAATAATCGTGCCATGACACAAGACAGATTTGAACTTGCATCTCTCACAAGACCATCCTCACTCTAGTCTAAAGCATATATGTTAACTGCAAGTGATGTTTTTGCAGTATAATTATGTTGTGTAAGAACTTAGTGTAGTTAAGTGTAAAGAGATGCTCATCTCTATGTGATGCTATCTGTGCCCAAAGGGTCAAACAGACAGAGCAGATGTAGTTTAAGCTCAGCTTGGTGAACATCATCAATAACTCACAGGCATAATAAACTATGGATTTCTGGATCTACTCTTGCATACTTTTTTGTTTTTCCTTGTTAGGATTTGGTAGGTAAACTACTAGTTTCATGTATTTCATTTATTTGTATTTATTTTTTAATAGGCATGAGAAAGTATTTTGGGCTGGAAGGCTTTGGACTGTATTCTTTATACAGTGGCTCTAATATACCATACTTAATGTATGACCGCCATTCGCAAAATGTCTAACCAGGTGGCATTTATTTTTAAATGAATATAGCACAAACACACATTTTAAGCACAAGTTAGATTTTTAAAGGATAAAACAATAGGTATACTTAAAATCTAGACATGATTTGCCCACTGGTTGTCAAACGTTACTGTAACATGTTAATACTTAATGTGATGAACTACACATGGATACACTGTTTGGGGAGAACTGACTTAATTTATCCACTAAAAATCACACTGACACCAGTCATGTTATTTATGGTGAAAGCTTTAGCATCATTTGTTTCTAGATGACACCTGGTTTGATATCTATTTCTAATGGAGTGACATTCAGACATTTTATGTCAAGTCAAGTCAAGTCACCTTTATTTATATAGCGCTTTTAACAATACAGATTGTGTCAAAGCAACTGAACAGCATTAATTAGGAAAATAGTGTGTCAATAATGCAAAATGACAATAGTAAACACTAATTTTTCAGTTAAAGACAGTTCATCATTGAATTCAGTAATGTCAACATCCAGCTCAGTTTTGAGGGAATATTTAGATCGGGTGGCGTCTGGTTATGTGTGACCAATGTGTCCAAAAGTTCCAAATATTGTTCCTGGCCATGTTCACACACTGATTTATAAAAAAAAAAAAATTGTGCAAGTTTGACCAGTCAGGTTTTCAGCAGTGCTGAAGACTTGACTGGTCAAAACTTTTTTTTTTTTTTTACTTTCTGGACCTTAGGTTCTGTGTGTTTAATTTCCCACACGTTCACCCAAATATAAAGTAGAAAAAAATACAAAATAAGTGTGCACATCCATATATATATATATATATATATATATAAATGTTTGATATTTTTGGGCTGAACACAAGGGAAAAAACATTTTGTTTATTTGACTTTTAACTCTTAAATCATCAGTATTCTATGCAATTATCTTATGGGCCATTCCATGTTGTGAAGTGGATAGAGATGTCTGTGCCATCCTCTTGAAGTCTGCTAATCAAATGCATCGCCACCATTATACACCTCTTTCAAATGCTCATTAGGCAGAGAGCCAGAAGTCTGTCAACTTTTAACACCCAATAACAGGATGCTCAGTTGGGTCCATCGCCAAGAGCTGTCACTGAAAGCTTTCTTTTTTCTGTAGGACACTTTTTTTTGTTGTGTGAATTGTAATGCAGCTTTTCACGTTCTGCCACATAATTTTCTCGCTATTGATTTTCGCCTGCTTATTGCCGAGGAAATCTTGTAACCTGCAGCGAGCGGGTGAATTACGAGGCCACGGCCTGACCGACAGATGAACGGAAGGGTATATCCCTCCTCCGGCCTCTTGCGGGACCTTACAGGAGAATTGGCAATGTCAAGGGATGAGGATTTGAGAGTCAAGTGTCGCTGAATGGGAGCATTGGTGGTCTGGGTGCAGCTGCCTCGAGAACAAGTGGAAGAAATGCAGAGACAGCGAGAGTAGCGCGCCCCATGGAAGTGGACCTCTCCTTTTGTCTTTCATCGTGCGGGCCAGCCGCTGAAAAGCTTGGCAGTGCCTGTGACTCCAGGCAGCTAAGCTAGCAGCTCCTAGCACTCAGTATGCAGCCAAAGTGCTGGAATGACAACGACTCCATTCATTGTGGAGGTAGAGGCAAAGGCTGTGGATCTCCTCTGTCTGTTTTGCAGAATGGGGGATACAGAAGAGGAGGGGGCACTTTCCCCAACTTGCAGTACAGCGGAGGAGGTAAGGATGAGGGAGTGAGAGAAAGAAACAGAAAGGGAGGGAGAAAGAGAGAGAGAGAGCGAGAAGAGAAAGTGGCAGCAGTGGAGGGGGGAGAGAACTGCCGGACACTATCGAATCATGTCGGAGTCCAACAGCGGCGCAGCTTGTATGGCCGATCAGGTCAGTTGTGTTCTTGTCATATTTGTGCGGTTTTGCAACTGCATGTTCTCTTTCTATAGATATCGAGCTACATTGAGAGGGAAATTTGAAAATGTTGCGTCTCTCAAACGAGAGCGAGCGAGCACGTTACCCGACGCATCAAAGCCGCAATTGTATGAAGCTGCCCGGACGACGGTGCAGGGTCCTGAAAGAACTGAATTAATCAAGACCAAGCATTGTCTGCAGTGCCTTATTTTTCGGCCATCATTCAAGGGGGCCTGTGACGACTCAATAGCCCACAGACCACGTGAGAAAGGGGCTGCAGCTCTTTAAAAACCAGACCACGTGTGGGCCAACTGAAAAGTTTTTATAACAAATTGCAGTGGGAAGTTCTGGCAACACTGGTGGAAGGGTATGTGATAAAGTTTCCAAGGAAGTGGGCAGGAGAGCAGTGTTTGAGAGACAGAAGGAAGGAGGAAAGTGTCCGGGCTGAAAGGAGGGCTGGCCCATATTTCTCCTCCTTTTTCTGTCTTCCTTCACCTCCTTTTTTTTTAGTCACCAAGGCTCTTGTCACTTAAACAATCATGGGGAAAATTTGTTGGAAATAAAATGGATAGATATCCGATAAGACACTTTATGGCTCCGAAATTTATGTTGCAGCGCCAGTTTTGGTTGCATCCTTTCCTTTGCCTCTGTTTCCGTTCCGCCGTTCAGTAGGAGTGTGCAAATTAGGATAAAGTAATAGTCTTGTGACTAAATAAAAACCAATACAACAAAAGTAAGTTACTTGCAGTAGTTAACAAAGATAAAACTTTTTTTATTTTGTATTATTTATTTATTTAAATGAAGGAATGTCATTTGGCAGGTTTTGAGTTTTGGAATGACGAAAAATCCATTTATCGTTGTCATCTTGTTTAATCTTGATATGAATGTTGGCATTCATATGCTTAATTAAATCTCTTTCCATCATTTTCCGGTCTCAAATTGCATTGTCATCAAGTTATATTCATGAACAGTTTTTAATGAGCAAATTCTCTATTTAATTAGTACAGAGAAGCATTTATAGTTCTGTTGGCCAGTTGGTCACAATGTCATTGCAATGCATTATTTTGGTCTTGTGTAATGTTGTGAGGGGCTTTTTTTGCAACCCTTAATCAATAACCCTAGTCCTAACCTTTGCCCTCATATTCATTTCAAATTTTTTTTTTGGTCTAGTCTTATCGTTATAGGTTAGACAGACATCACTAGCTGTCAGTCCTTGACATTGAGCAGCAGTCATCTGACCTTGTCAGTTTGGTTGACCACATTCCTCCTTAGTCTTTTTGTACAGAAATAGCATGTAATTTTACTTTTGAATAATTACATATTTATTATGGATCATTTAGAAATATTCATGGTTGTGACATCATAACCATGAGCATTAACATATCGGTTCCTGTTAAAGTCACTGGTCATTTACATATAGAAGGCTTAGAGGTACAATAGCAACAGCCTGTTTAATTGTTAATAAAAGTATCAGAGAAAAGGAAAATGATCAGATAAAAATTGTTGTCACTTTTAAAGAGGCGATTTTTTTCCCCTTGAGGTCATCCTTATAATCTGTAACACATTTCACTTGAGCAATATATGCAAATGACAAAATATTAATAACATAAATTTATACGCACACACTTTTTTTTTTTTACTGTGATCAAGGGAAATTTGTTACTTTGTAGTATTTGACCCCTGTAAAGACGCTGTTTGTTTTCTGAACATCCTTCAGAGAGAATTTGATGAGGTGTACTGATTTATTTGATCATTTCTAGCAGTGCTAGAACCCTGAGAGGCACCACAGACTCAGGTGTCCACTGTCCAGCTGTAGAGCTCACTGATTTATCATACACACACACACACACACACACACACACACACACACAGAGAGGAGCAGGCGCATCTGCCAGAGCCTCAGCCTCCAGCCTCCAAACCCCTCATGTGTACTCAGTCACGTGTGTATACGGTGGGGAAACATAATTTCTCTAAATAAGCTTAAAAAATATGCATAACTTAGAATGATATTGCATCCTTTTTAATTTTTTATTTACACAATGAACAATGTGCAAACTGAAGTTTATATACCTGTAATGTACACAATATATATATTGTCTACAAATGTTAAAAATGTTACAAAATACAGTAAAATTATTTGAATAAATCTACATAATCAAAATGACCAAACCTAAATGTAGTAACGCTTCAGATTGACTACTGTATTTATTTATATTATATATAATATTTTTTGTATTGGATTTCTTGTTTCAATTGTAGTTTTTATGTTTAAGAACAAATTTTGTTTTGATCTATGTGATTGCACTTCATTTGCATGCATGCATATGTTTGAAGGGCAGTAGCATTTTGTTTAATCACTCAGTTGCTGTCAGGACTACCTAAACAGAAATGTTTGCATTACACAAATATAACTGTATTAACAGAAATGAGTTGTTCACTTTTTTAAAGAGGCATCACTGATATAGGCTCTCTATATACAACACTAAGACCTAATTGATAATAAATCCTATAAATCATAAATCCTATTACAAATTACTTGGCCCATCAAAATGGGCAGCGTTCTCCAAGCATAGCTATATAATTTTCTCAGATTAATTCTGTGCTGGAGATTCAGTTCTGTCGTTTTTGACAGCTTGGGCTCTATGGAGCTCTTATATTAGCTCTGTGATATGGCTAATTCTGCTGAATGCTGTAGTAGTATTGTCTAATGCTATCTGTTGGAGTACAGCATGCTTGACTAATAATTGAGATAATATGAGGCAGTCATTTAATTGTAGTCACATCTTACTGGGTCAAAATGTCTTCACAGTAATCTAAAGTACGATAATCCGCGTTTAAAGGGGTCATATGATGTTGCTAAAAAGAACATTATTTTGTGTATTTGGTGTAATGAAATGTGTAGGGCTGCCCCCTAATAGTCGACTAATCGTTAGTCGACCAGAAGAGGCTTGGTCGACCAAAATTTGATTAGTCGCTTAGTCGCATTAAAAATGAATTAATAAATAAATCCACAGGTGAAGTCACACAGTTAGTGATGGACAGATCGTTAACGGCTAGTCTATGGTAATACAGTACATCAGGCAGGACATCCAAACGCTCGCCTATCATTCATCGACCTCAAATATGGCTTATCATCTGGAATATGTAAGTATTAGCAACTTTACATGGCTGCTTAATCTAATTTTAACCTAGAGAAATGTGCGCTATTCAAGTGTCTGTGTGGAGTGTAGAAGCTGAACAGCAGCGTGCGCTCACTGCAGGACAGATGGAGGCGCCGGTGCGCTTACTTACTCTTAAAATAGCCTAGGCTACTCCGTAATTTTTGGTCATTCAGATAAGAGTAATACGTCTTTCAAATCTGTAAAGACTACGTTTATTTGTGTGCACTCACAATAACAACAAAACGCGCTTTTGTAAAATAATGAAATCATACAGGATGCGCTTTGACTTCTCGGTCTGTGAACTTGAGCGCGAAACTCCGTGTATATCTTTGCCTTACAGACATTAAAAATATATAGAGAGAGAGTTCTCAGATTATGTAATCCATATGAAACAAGGTGCATCACTACTGCGGAGTTGACGAGTCAGTGTCGCCGAGTTCATCTCTTAAACCGAGAACAAAGAAAGCACTAGTTTATCAAATTATTCAAATGTTAATGCAGTCTCCTTACTGTTTTTTACTGACACTTTACTCTTGCCGGTGCGCTGTGGCAAGCTTTATACGTGTGCTTGAGCGCTAATGGCTATGTAGGCAATTAAAGGCACATTATAATGATTTAAACAGTTTATTAATAAACGTGTGATTAGTCGACTAATGCTTCAAACTACTAGTCGACCAGAAAAATCCTTAGTCGAGGGCAGCCCTAGAAATGTGTTTATGCGGTTTAAGGTTAAAAAAAACACATTATTTTCCACATACTGTACATTATTGTTTCTCCTCTATGCCCCGCCTTTCTGAAACGCGTCGACTTTTACAAAGCTCATCGGTCTGAAAAGCGAGGTGTGCTCTGATTGGCCAGCTATATAGTGAGTTGTGATTGGCCGAATACCTCAAGTGTGTGACAGAAATATTACGCCCCTTACCATACTGTGATGCCGTGTCCCAGAGCGATGAGACAAAACCAATAAAACCCATTATAAATGAGGCATTTGTCGCATCCATTGGGGACATAATTAAGGATTATAATGACTTATACTGTCTTTTTACGCATTGCGTTGCATCGCACCGCATAAACATAAAACCATGTCTGCATTTGTAGTGACGTCATGGCTGTCGCCGGCCAACGAGTTGGTGTTTTTTCAATGTATGCTTCAGACACGGGTCACGACGAGGCGTTCCCCATAGCGCCCCCTAGAGGACGCAGTTCGAAGTTCCCATGAAAGGGAACAAAGTGTTTAGAAAGTGTTTTGATTGCAGCACTTGATCATTTATGTTACTGTTAAAGAGATGCTATGTCTATTGATTGGTATCACATAATGACCCAAAGAGCACCAAATAATGCTAGGAAAGAGCAAGTGAGTGCAGCAATAAATTATCAGTCTCTTTAACAGTGTAGCTATAAAACTGCTTCACGTGTAAGTTGTGTCATGCACAGGTATGTAAGCTTGTGTGAGCATGTGCTGTCAATAATATTTGTTACGTAAGGTATATAAACTAGCTAGCATAATGTCAGCGAACTGCACGGATCGTATGAACGTATATCACCAACAATCTTTTTTTTTCTCATTTATAGTTTGAGACATAGTTTTGATGTTGTGTGTGTACACATGGATTGATGGAAGTTCAGTGGGGTCCAACAATCAGACCACAGTGAAGATGTTCTGTTTTGCATTTTTCTAATTGAATACAAATATTTTTATTGCAAATATTATCAGCATAGCGGTGTATATGAAGTTTATTTATAAAAGCAACATCAATTGCATAATTTCTTACTATTCAGTATTTCCGATAGCTTTAACATTCACTCCAACTGCATGAGCTCCATGGTGATCAAGTTGCACAGTTTGATTTGACAATGAGCATCTTGTGCTTAAATGGAAGAACATCTGACCTTTTGTACAAAGTTCACATGCAATGTCACAAATTTGCTTAGTTAAATTACTGTCTTAGA
Organism: Sinocyclocheilus anshuiensis; assembly: GCF_001515605.1. NCBI lineage: Eukaryota > Metazoa > Chordata > Actinopteri > Cypriniformes > Cyprinidae > Sinocyclocheilus > Sinocyclocheilus anshuiensis. Next base: position 870,852 of record NW_015549572.1, read on the forward strand.
ATCTTGTGTAGAATCTTTAGTTTATTTTATTTTATTTTTTTATTTAAAACATAAAAATATTAATGTTTATTTTATTTAAAAGCTTGTTTATTTTCATGTTAAAATTTTGATTTTTGATCTGAGATTTTCAATGTAGACTCAGATTTTGAAGCCCACTGTATAGGAGAGAGAAAGAAGAGAGAGGGGAAAAGCAGTTCAGAAGCATATGTGTGCTCGGAGGCAGTGGTCTCTCCTGTCTCACACTCACTGTGCTCCTGGGCTTCCAGATTCTTTCTTTCTTTCTTTCTTTCTTTCTTTCTTTCTTGCTTCATTTCTCTCTACCCTTCATGTGCTGATTTTATATGAATTATCTTTACGCCTGTTTTTCAGTTCTTTTCTAAACTTTGCACTATATTCACCAGTAGCATGTTTGATATTTTTCCTAAGACTTGTGTCTTGTCATTTTGTCCATGTGACTTTCAGGACTCTCTAGGTGAATGTTGTCTGTCTGAACAGCTGTTATAGCTGCCAGCAGTAGTGAGTGACCCTCACTCAGTCATTGGTACTTTCCTCAGGCTTAATCACTTTTAAACTCCCTGTCCTTTCTGACTCCCTTTATCTCTCGTGGACATTTGTTTCCTTTATTTTCCACAAGTTTCCTTAATAATGATTATAGTCATGATGACACTGAAGTTGCGACAGATCTTTCTATAGACAAACAAAAAATGTAGGGTGGGGCCTTGGTTCTGTAGCATTTATTGCGGGCGTTGCTTTTAAAAATTAAGGCAGGTAAAAGAAAGCTTGAAAGGGTGGGATTTAAGCAAACTAAAAATCATTGCATAAATAACCATAGAAAAGTCTTTTGTTTTTACCGGAAGGTCTAGTTGTGACATTTTGATTAAACATTACATGGTTAGAACTTAAAAAATATATATATTTTAATAAAATATATGCATTGATTAATCATTCACAATAAGATCTATAACATGCATTTAGAAAATAGATAGGAGTATTTCTATTTCATGCCGTAAGTTCACCTAAGAATTAAAATCTTGTAATTATGTTAGTTTTTAAAGAATAACCTGGCTGTTTTCATATTTTGAGGAACACATGGATCATTTTAAGCATGTAATGGCCATGTTTATCAGACGGTTTTATGCTACATAATTTTTTAACATTATTTCAAGTCAAGTCAAGTTGAGCTTTATTGTCATTCTGCTGCATGTGGCGACATACAGTGGAACGAAATGTCGTGCCTCACAGGACCACGGTGTTACATAAATACAGGCATACAACAATGATTAAAACAGTAAAAACCTATACAGTAAAGCAGTAAAAACCTATACACAACTTTTTTGTTTGACTTTTTTCCCCAAACCAGCACAAACCCCGCCCCACAGCTGATTTCATTGGTTCATTGGTCATTTCAGTCAAAATGCTGATTTCCTACAATGCTCAAACAAAACCTTAACTTCAGTGTAGCATTGGTAGCACATCCTGATAGATAGCACTGGATTCATGATTTTTCTGAACGTATTCATGATTTTTCAGAGCCCTATGAACTATTAAACTTTTCTTGACGGGTGACTGCGTGATGATGGAGTTGACCAAATTCAGCTATTGGTTGGTGTTTGCACTTAATTGGTTTGAAAAAAAAAAAAATCAAACATTATGTATGATGCTATTTCAAGTTAACAAGAAACATGTTAAACATATTATGTCTAGACTACATTTCTCAATTACATTCTTTCCAGCGTTAAGGGCTCTTGGAACACAATACTATAGTTTCTAAGTTTGACTAGCCTTGTAGTATTAGCATTGAAATGTACTGTAGAACAAAGAATTGCTTATTTTCGTGGTCTATTACTAAGAGTCATTCTGTGTAAACACACTTGTCTTTTGAACAAGTGTGTTTTGGCTGACCCTACTGCCACCTCTGCAGCTGTCACAGCAGTGAGCCTACTTATTTCCTGACCAAAGGGCAAAGATGCTCTCTACAAATACTACTTTTTGCACAATATGTCATTTAAAGCACTGCCTGTTTGACAGGCTAAATGTTGTACGTTGGGCTTTGCTGATTCTCACAGACTGGGGAAAGTTTTTGCAGTTGGGATAATTTGCCAGAGGGCTCCTGAGGAACAGAGCCGGTCTCACAGTAAAGCAGTCACTCAGTCAGGGCTTGAGCAAACTCCAAGCCATGCACGTGCCATGACAAACCGAGGCCTCAGGATGCAGGAGAGATGAAAAAGTCAGGGCTTCGATTCAGAGCTGTTAGAAGAACAGCCTCAAAACTCTTTCCACACACTTTACTCACCCCCTCAAAGCATCACATGCATTTGTGATAGATTTAGTTTTGTTTTACATGTAGGTCTTTTTTTGATTCTCTTGTGATTTAAACCATTTTCTAAATGACATAATATTCTAAAAAAAAAAAACATTTAGATAACCTACTTTTACATAGACAGGATTTTGTAATAAAACTAATGTTTAAGTCATATTTAAAGGAATATGTAATATATTTTATTGAATGTAATTCAATACAAATCAAGCACATTCAATAGCATTTCTGGCATAGTGTCAATTACAACAGAAATTAATTGTAGTATTTTTTTTAAGAAATTAAAAAAGTTTGGTTATAGCAAGGCATTAATAATGAAAGTAAATTGAGCCAAGATTTGTAAGTAAAAACACACTATTTATAGCTGCAAGTATTGTATTGTATTGCATGATTTTATTACATGATATATAATATTTGGACAGAAATTAGTACTTTTATTCAGCAAGGATGCATTAAATTGATCAAAAGTGATCTTAAAGACAATTATAATGTTACAAAAGATTTATTTTTGAAATAAATGCACTCTATTCACAAAAATGTTTCACAGTTTCCACAAAAAACTATTATGCAGCAACTGTTTTCAACATTTATAATAATAGAAAATGTTTCTTGAGCACAAAATCAGCATATTAGAATGATTTTTGAAGGATGTGAAATCAGTTATTGTAATTAGTATTTCAATATTTATTAAATATTAAATATTACTGTGTTAATATTAAAAATATATATATAAAAATATTTACTGTATTTTTGATCAAATAAATACAACCTTGGCAAGCACTAGACACTTCTTTTAAAAACATTCCACCAACAAAAAATCTTACCGACCTACAATTTTTGAACGGTACAGTTTATCCATAAACTTAGTTATGATTATGTAACGCAGGTAAAGCGTATGTACATAGTACCTTTTGGATTATTTCTGCACAAGGATACCAAGAAGAGAGGTGATATAACCTTCTTGTTTACATCGATCTGAGCAGGTTGTGTGTTTAAAATGGTTGACTTAAATCAGCAGAACATAATCTCTGCATACATTCATAATCCCTGACAAAATACAGTCTAAACAGAAGCTGCATGAACCATAACATCATGCTTCTGTATGACGTTCTGACAGTATCCACAAATATTACATAAGTGATGAATAGCCAATAGCAAGTTCAGATCAAATATTATTTTTAAAATATTTGTTTTAAACATTACGAACATGTAAATGCTTTAACAAGTATTTTGTTGTCATTCCATCCAGGAATAGAGTTGATTTAAATGATGTTTCTCCAGGCCAGTGAACACAATGCTGTACATTATACATGGCAAACAATGTTTTAAAGGGGTCATATGACGTTGCTAAAAAGAACATTATGTTGTGTATTTGGTGTAATGCAATGTTTATGCGGTTTAAGATTCAAAAAACACATTATTTTCCATATAATGTACATTATTGTTTCTCCTCTATGCCCCGCCTTTCTGAAACGCGTCGATTTTTACAGCTCATTGTTCTAAAAAAAGCGAGGTGTGCTCTGATTGGCCAGCTATCCAGTGCGTTTTGATTGGCTGAATGCCTCAAGCGTGTGACGGAAATGTTACGCCCCTTACCATACTGTGATGCCGTCTCCCAGCAGGACGAGACTCAGTCCAGCTGCTCTGCTCGTGCACATCCCATCATCGGTTCTCTTTTAGCAGTTCAGTCAATGTACTGTAAAACCATGTCTGCATTTGTGATCGGAGAAACAACAAGCCTACACTACACTGCTCAAAACTCGTGTTTGAATTATCATTGACAAATCATTTGAATATAAAAAACGTACTTACAGGCTGTGAGTCAGAAGCGCCAGACTGTCCTTGCAAAGTTGAAACTGCCCAACTTTATAGAAACAGCCTTTGTGCCACAGACTAGAAAAATTGAAATCGCATCATATGACCCCTTTAAAGTGATCAGAACTTATGTTTCCGTCTGTTTCATCTGATGCTAATGGAAGATGTTTTTCAGTCTAGAAACTGAAGTTGCATGACATTACATCTCTATGTTTGATGCTAGCCAAATTTGGGCTGACTTATGCAACCCTGAATGCCTTCAATGGGCCTTTAAAAGTGCTCTAATTGGCCCTCTTGAGCATATTGTGATTTAAAATGGGTCGTTCCCCAAATTCAGTCCCTCCATAACAAATTCATTTGTTTCTGTGTTTACAAATGCAAATAGCTCAGCAATAATGAGAATCAGCCCAGAGTACAATGATAGAGAAAGGCCAGTGGATACTGTTTATGTCTCTATATGTAATTCATTAGAACAAGCTGGTTGAGCATACATTTGTGCAGAATCTAGAAACAAAAATGCTAAAATGAAAGTGTATGAAGAGCAAGTGAACAGCTCACATGTTCCCTTATCGTTCTCATTGAGCATTTATTGAATGTTTTGGTTAAGTGAAGCGTGTCTGCATCTAGACCTGGTTTTCTGGTTTTCTATGTATGTTTTATGTTTGGAATCTTTTGTGACGTCTTTACTGTTATATAATACATAACAATGTAAAATTATGTAACAGCCTGTAGTGTTATAGTTGGTGGCAGCGTATAGGTAAAAGCAACCGATTTGAATATGTACTGTGTGACCAAGCGAAACTCCCTAAAGCCACACCTCCAGGCTCCTCCCCTCTCCCCACCCACGGCCCAAGGGTAGAATAGGTTCCACATGGAGCCGTGTCAGTCTGCTCTGACCCTGCTTACACGCTGATGCTTGCCTGAATGCTGTAGGTTCCTGTATGAGTAGGTACTACTAGCTGGGGTTTACAATGGACAGCACAAAGGTAAGACCAAAGGAAGTGAGAAATAACAGTGAGGCTAGAACTAGAAGTGTATGTGGATTGTTGAGGCCTCAGTTATCAACATAGGGGTAAGAACTCAGTCTTTGTGAGGGAACTTCTCAAGAAAATCTTTCAGAATGTTTTTTCTTTTTTTTTAAGTAACTAGGAAACTAGAAGGATTAGTAACTGTCTTTACGTCTTATTTTTAAGTCTTTGGTAGAATTAGTTTCGAGCGTTCACTAAGGTGTAAGAAAGTCCCACAGTTTTTCTTTAGAATTTGACTTTGGTCATTCTTGGAATGCTGTTATACATGTCTTGAACTGTGTAGAAACATGACATAAGGAGTGACAGATATACGTCCTCATGAACAATCCATGATGGTTAATCATGTTTTGATCTGGAATCTAGAAGGTGTTTGACTTCATTCAGGTGTTCAGAAAATAACTATTTGTTAAGAAGTAGGCATTTTTATTATAGAACAAAACGGTCATGAATAATAGCCAGTTTCTTGTTTATATGACCATGAAGAGCCATCCTCAGACCTAATGACTCCCACAAGATGGCTACCAGAGCTGTTATGGATCCTGCCTAGTGTTTAACAGTTGGCAACTAGCTTTATGGGTTGAAGGCAGACTTTTAGTTTCTTTAAATGGAAGTCCAAAACATGTAGCACAAAACTGCTAATTCACTTGTGTGGTACCTATTAATTGTCTTGATTAGTTTGTGACCACTGTTTCTTGTGCACGATACACTTCTTATGTGTCCAAGTTTATATAATCATTTTTAGATATAATGGAATAATAAGGAAGTCACAAGGCTTCATATATTTAATAGTAAAAACAGTAATAATGTTAAATATTATTACAATTTAAAATAACTACTTCTATTTTATATAGTTTTAAATAGAATTTATTCCAGTGATGGCAAAGCTGCATTTTTAGCAGTCGTTACTCCAATCTTCCGTGTCACATGATCCTTTAGAAATCATTCTAATATGCTGATTTGATGTTCAAGAAACATTTATTTTTATCAATGTTGAAAACAGATGTGCAATATTGTTATTGTTGTTACTGTCACTTTTGATCAATGCATCCTTTCTGAGTAAAAGTATAAATATCTTTAAAAATAATAATAATTAAATAAATAAAAAGATTTGTGCTGATCCCAAACTTTTGAATGGTAGTGTGTATATACAGTATATTGTAACATTTTGTAACTCAGTGTTAATTTAGAGCCCAATAGCTTTGTCTTTTCAAACTTGACGTTTATTCTGTCATAATGTTTCTGTAATTCCTAATAACCAGATCGCCTGCCCATAGTAATAATTACTTACTTTCTTGAACACTTGTGGAACCGGAGTTCTTGCATGTTGCTTTATGCCAGTCTTTATAACCATATCCTCATATATGGGCGTGTACAGGGCAGCTGCTGACCAAATGGGTGCCCTAAGCAGAATTGTATTGTTGTGCCCCCTCCCCCCCAATATTATGGATGTAAAAATTGTAATTATATTGTATTATTTACAAATTACAATTAAAGCTCTAGACAGTTATGGCTATTATTTTATTAATACAGTTGTCTGATTGATTTTATAGTCTCGAGCATTCAGAAATCACGCAAAAGAAAACTAAGCAGTTTTACGATAAAACCATGGTTAATTTTTTTTTGAATGTTTGTGATGTCCACATGTTTTTGTTGAAGAAATTATTGAGGCTGTCGCATTTCTTTTGCAAAAAGGTGGCCAAAAATGAAAGATTAAGTGGATATTTGAATTAAATGTTTGATCAGTATTAAAGGACTTGATCATCCTGTAAGTGTAACAGCAGCAGTTACCAGGTTTGTGATAATATGTAATGCACATAAATTGTTTTAAAAATTACTTTGTATTACATTATGTATTTTAACAGTGCTATTCAATGAAACCACTTAATTATTAATTAACCAATCATTATTGCCTCAATGTTTTATATAATGCATTTTAAGTAATTTTAAAGGCTGTTGTTGGCTTAGGTCTGATTTTATAACCACAAAAAATATGATCTTAATATTTCTTTGTAAACTATTATTTGAAGTAGCCTAACAAAACCATGGTTAATTTGTGGTTACCATCCATGGCTACAATAACCGTGATTTTTGGTTTTATTCGTAAAACCATGGCTAATTTTTGTAAGGGAACATGGAAAGTCAATATTAGATGCGGTGATTGTGGTTAAATTATCACCGACATTAAAACACGTTATTAATGTCAACAGCCAATAAAGTTTCACAGGGTTATCAATAGGGGTGCTCCGATTGATCGGCTACCGATCACTATCTGCCGATAATCACGTCGGGATGATTGATCGGCGGTCTCTAAAAAGACTCACCTTCATATTTCTTCATTAAATGAAGTTCGCAACGCAGGTTCAGGAGGAGCCTAATCAACCAGTCCTGCCAATCATCGTTTCGACCGTATATAAGCAGCAGTCATTGTTCCGTCAAAGCGAATATTCTTCCGGCATAGTGGCCCCGCCCTATTCCGTGAAACATGTCCCACCCCGACGAGCTTCAGCTGTTCACCTCCGACGAGGAACTTTCCCATCCTTCGGATTCTCCTTCCGCCACTCAGCCGAACCCAGCTTCCTCCAATTCCGTTTCTCGTACCGGCCACTCCAGCAAGGAACGAGGTCATCCTACTCTGCGCCCTCCTCCAAGTTCGCCAAGACGCCGCCTAACACCGCGGTCAACCCCGCCTCCGGCCAGGCAGCCACGGACCCCAGGCTTCTCAACTTCTCTTCGCCTTCCAGCCCAGCCGACTCCACCAGGACCATCGTCAACTCCTGCCATAACAAAATGGACAGTTATAAATCGCCAAGTTTGCAATAACTTCAAAGATTTCCGCTGTTTCAGGAAAAAATGTCGTTTTTTGCATGTGTGTAATTTCTGTGGCGGTGCTCACGCCCGCCCTGTCTGCCCCGTGTACAAATCTTCAGCAAAAAACAATAAAGATCTAAAAAAAATACCTCTCTTCTCCTGTGAATTACTCAATGTTATCTCTTGAGCTAAAAAATCACCCTGACAAAAATGTTACTCACTATTTGCTTTCCGGCCTAAAACAAGGTTTTGATCCCGGTCTTGAAAGTCTTCCAGATGCCACTTTTGTCTGTAATAACTTACAATCCGCACTGTCAGAACCAGATATCGTAGATTCCCTCCTCGCAAAAGAGGTGGATTCTAATTTTATGATCGGCCCATTCGATTCCCCCCCGTTCGACCTACATCGCATAAACCCTATCGGTATAGCCACCAGAAAATTCTCGGGAAAGAAGCGCATCATTATCGATCTCTCCGCTCCCCACGAGTGCTCCGTCTCCAGCATCAACAGTCTAATCCCCCTCTCAGAATTCTCTTTACACTATCACGATATCGACCAAGCAATTCAACTAATCAAATCCGTCGGCCGCGGAGCATGGTTAGCAAAAATCGACATCACGTCAGCCTTCAAAGTCATGCCATTAAACCCCTATTTTTGGCATCTCTTCGGAGTACACTGGCGTAACAAATACTATTTCGCTGTCCGCCTGACTTTCGGTTGTAAAAGCAGCCCAAAAATTTTTGACACGCTTTCCGAAGCCCTGTGCTGGATCCTTGCTAACAATTACAACATCCCCTACCTAATTCATCTGCTAGATGATTTCCTCATCATATCACCCAGACATTCTCCTCCGGCTGCCCACCTCAGCACAGTTCAAAGAGTTTTCTCCGAACTAGGCATTCCAATTGCATCCGAGAAAACTGAGGGACCCGCCACCTCCCTCGAGTTCCTCGGAATTCGCCTCGATTCAGTCAAATTCCAAGCCTCGCTCCCTAAAGAGAAAATCGACAGAATTTCCAACGTAATTAATAACCATACTTCGGCCACAAGAATTTCCAAACGCAACCTTCTTTCCCTGCTAGGCCACCTACATTTCGCTATGAGAATCGTGCCCCAAGGCCGCCCTTTTATCTCCCACCTTCTCTCTCTAGCATCCTCGGTCCCCGGCTTAAACGATTTAGTCACCCTGAATGAATCGTGTAGAGCAGATCTCAATCTCTGGCTTTTGTTTCTTAATCAATGGAACGGCCTCACCTTTTTCTACAACGCCCACGTCGCGCTAGCCACCGACATGCACCTGTTCACAGACGCAGCCCCCTCAGTTGGATTCGGGGGGTATTTCCAAGGGCGCTGGTTCGCTTCAACATGGCCTCCCGAACTCCTAAATTTGAAACCATCCTTCTCCTCCGCTCTATTCAAGCTGTACCCAATCGTCGTCGCCGCGACTTTATGGGGGAAAGAATGGGCCTCTAAAAGCATCCTCTTCCATTGTGACAACTCAGCAGCAGTCCACTGCATAAATAAAGGCAGATCCAGTTCCACGGAAATCATGCCTTTCCTAAGACGTTTGATCTGGACGTCTGCCTGCAACCAGTTCATAATTAAAGCAGTCCATATATCAGGTTGTAAAAACTCAATTGCTGACTCTCTTTCCCGTTTTGCCTTTCAGAAATTCAGATCATTAGCTCCTCAGGCAGACCAGTCACCCACACCAGTGCCTCCTTATTCGGACCTGACGTTCCAGTAAACCACCCTCTCCTCCATCTTCACGACTTATCCACCCATCAAGGTGATAAGATTAAACAGAATCCATAGCAGTTATTTCATGTACCGTTTTGGTCAGCAGATGGTTCTTGACGTCCTGCTGCTTCTCCCACGCTATAAGTGACAAATTATCGCTCCGGAGGTACTATTTACATATGATTAAGATCGGAAAGAACTATCTACTTCCGGCATCCCTCCACCACCCCTTCTCCTCCTTTAAATCCCTTATCTTTCATCCACACCGTATCATCATAGGGGGGGTTTCTTACTCGGAGCTCAAGTCGAGCCTCGGGTTTCGAGCCTCCTTCACGGACAGCAAGCCAAGTTCGTTTTACCATTACCTGGCAGGGCTGAATGGGCAGGCGAATTCGTGAAATGGTTATTTTCAAAACCATATGAAACTAACATCAATGCAAAGAATATATTTCTAAAACCATTTATATTTTATTTAATATATTTTCGTTGTTGTCATCTTTATATGTCACTGACCCTCGACACCTTCACCTACAATACTGTCCCATACACAATCATTCTTCTACTCAAGATTGTAGACATTGTATATGATGTAAACAGCGCCTATTTTTGTCTCATAACATCCTCATATACGGAATATATCTAACATTGGAATGTTTTTTTTTTCTGTA